>NC_092336.1:553551818-553854848 GCF_046630445.1 Rutidosis leptorrhynchoides | reverse complement strand
ATGTTTCGACCTATCATGTCGACACATCTATATATATTTCGGAACAACCATAGACACTCTATATGTGAATGTTGGAGTTAGCTATACAGGGTTGAGGTTGATTCCAAAATATATATAGTTTGAGTTGTGATCAATACTGAGATACGTATACACTGGGTCGTGGATTGATTCAAGATAATATTTATCAATTTATTTCTGTACATCTAACTGTGGACAACTAGTTGTAGGTTACTAACGAGGACAGCTGACTTAATAAACTTAAAACATCAAAATATATTAAAAGTGTTGTAAATATATTTTGAACATACTTTGATATATATGTATATATTGTTATAGGTTCGTGAATCAACCAGTGGCCAAGTCTTACTTCCCGACGAAGTAAAAATCTGTGAAAGTGAGTTATAGTCCCACTTTTAAAATCTAATATTTTTGGGATGAGAATACATGCAGGTTTTATAAATGATTTACAAAATAGACACAACTATATTTGAATTAATAATAATCTTGATGAACTCAACGACTAGAATGCAACGTCTTTTGAAATATGTCGTGAATGACTCCAAGTAATATCTCTAAGATGAGCAAATGCACAGCGGAAGATTTCTTTCATACCTGAGAATAAACATGCTTTAAAGTGTCAACCAAAAGGTTGGTGAGTTCATTAGTTTATCATAAACGATCATTTTCATAATTTTAATAGACCACAAGATTTCATATTTCCATTTCCCATAAACATACGTCCCATGCATAGAGACAAAAATAATCATTCATATGGATTGAACACCTGGTAACCGACATTCACAATATGCATATAAGAATATCCCCATCATTCCGGGATCCTCCTTCGGACATGATATAAATTTCGAAGTACTAAAGCATCCGGTACTTTGGATGGGGCTTGTTGGGCCCGATAGATCTATCTTTAGGATTCGCGTCAATTAGGGTGTCTGTTCCCTAATTCTTAGATTACCAGACTTAATAAAAAGGGCATATTCGATTTCGATAATTCAACCATAGAATGTAGTTTCACGTACTTGTGTCTATTTTGTAAATCATTTATAAAACCTGCATGTATTCTCATCCCAAAAATATTAGATTTTAAAAGTGGGACTATAACTCATTTAACAACCCAAATTATGAATTATAAAATTTTATATATACATATTACTATTATTATTATTATATTATTATTATCATTTTTACAATTATTATTATCATTAATATTATATTTATCATTATTATTAATTTTATTAATATTATTAGATATTAATAGTATTGTTATTATATATTATTATTATTAATTAAAAAAAAACAGTAGGGATCTATATTATACGCGTGACCTCTGTATCCTTTATCTCTATTATTATTATTTTTTTTGTTTCTTTCCTGCTCCCAACTCGTGAACCTGTGTTGACATTTTCTCCATTTTTTATCAACCGATCTCTATTATTACAACATGATTATGTATAATTGCAAATCAAATAAAAAGGAAATCCAATGGGATTAAAGAGCACAGCGATATTTTTTTTTTCTTCTTCTCTGCACGTTCCAATTTTTTTTTTCTCTTAATTCAATTTCGAATAAAGTTTCAAAATCTAAAAATGCAGAAAGGTTAGAAATCTTTCTTTGAATCTATCTGCAAAATCTCAACTCTCAAATCTTTATATCGATCTTGAATTTTGAAGTCAAAGTTTAGTTTAAAAAAAGTCAACAATTGTTCTTGAGACAAATTCGCGTTCGTGTATATGTTTCTGATCAAATTGACGATTCCAGTAGTTTTTATACATGTTTAGAAAACTATTTCGTGTTATAAACATTATCTATAATGTTATCTATTACGAAATCAATTTTTTTTGTTTTGTTCCAAGAACCGACGCTGCAGTAGGCCTTTAGTATTTTTTTTTTATTATTTTAGAACCCAAATTATTATTTTTTCTGTAATGTTTTGAAGCTTTAAAGGGAACCCCGATTTTTTTTTTTTTTTTGGTTATTGATGTTTTGTTGAATCCATGAGACTTGTGGAGAAGAAGAGGAATAGAAGAAAAACAGTTTATATATAAAAGGACTTTTGTTCTAACTCGTCTGTATCTTTGTATTCGTATTTGTGTTCAAAGTATAAAAGTATGAAAAGTATATATACATGTGAAATGTATATAAGTATGTAATGTATATGTTTCTCAGCCCACGATTTAAAAGAATAAAAGTTGTTGAAAAGGTGGGACTATGATCTCACCTCGAGTGCACGAGTATAAAGGTACTTCAACAAGTAAACGTGTGCATGAAAGTTGCTTAGCCTTGACCTAAACAAGTAAGTTATATCAATTAACCGGTTACGACACAAGGTCAAGATTTAAAATATTAATACATAATAATTATATAAATATATCTTTATTTTCTAAATGTAATTATTGATTAAGATATTATAACATATTAAGTATTTTAAATCATTAATTACTTCATTGGTATTATATTAAGTATATGTAAGTGTTGTTTTATAGTTAATTACAAAAATGCTTACAATTACATTCTCGTTCAGTTTCATCAACAATTCTACTCGTATGCACCCGTATTCGTACTCGTACAATACACAGCTTTTAGATGTATGTACTATTGGTATATACACTCCAATGATCAGCTCTTAGCAGCCCATGTGAGTCACCTAACACATGTGGGAACCATCATTTGGCAACTAGCATGAAATATCTCATAAGATTACAAAAATATGAGTAATCATTCATGACTTATTTACATGAAAACAAAATTACATATCCTTTATATCTAATCCATACACCAACGACCAAAAACACCTACAAACACTTTCATTCTTCAATTTTCTTCATCTAATTGAACTCTCTCAAGTTCTATCTTCAAGTTCTAAGTGTTCTTCATAAATTCAAGCGTTTGTATCGTCCTTTCGCTCTGCCCATCAGTTTGTGGATGATAGGCAGTACTCATGTCTAGACGAGTTCCTAATGCTTGCTGTAATGTCTGCCAGAATCTTGAAATAAATCTGCCATCCCTATCAGAGATAATAGAGATTGGTATTCCATGTCTGGAGACGACTTCCTTCAAATACAGTCGTGCTAACTTCTCCATCTTGTCATCTTCTCTTATTGGTAGGAAGTGTGCTGATTTGGTGAGACGATCAACTATTACCCAAATAGTATCAAAACCACTTGCAGTCCTTGGCAATTTAGTGATGAAATCCATGGTAATGTTTTCCCATTTCCATTCCGGGATTTCGGGTTGTTGAAGTAAACCTGATGGTTTCTGATGCTCAGCTTTGACCTTAGAACACGTCAAACATTCTCCTACGTATTTAGCAACATCGGCTTTCATACCCGGCCACCAAAAATGTTTCTTGAGATCCTTGTACATCTTCCCCGTTCCAGGATGTATTGAGTATCTGGTTTTATGAGCTTCTCTAAGTACCATTTCTCTCATATCTCCAAATTTTGGTACCCAAATCCTTTCAGCCCTATACCGGGTTCCGTCTTCCCGAATATTAAGATGTTTCTCCGATCCTTTGGGTATTTCATCCTTTAAATTTCCCTCTTTTAAAACTCCTTGTTGCGCCTCCTTTATTTGAGTAGTAATGTTATTATGAATCATTATATTCATAGATTTTACTCGAATGGGTTCTCTATCCTTCCTGCTCAAGGCATCGGCTACCACATTTGCCTTCCCCGGGTGGTAACGAATCTCAAAATCGTAATCATTCAATAATTCAATCCACCTACGCTGCCTCATATTCAGTTGTTTCTGATTAAATATGTGTTGAAGACTTTTGTGGTCGGTATATATAATACTTTTGACCCCATATAAGTAGTGCCTCCAAGTCTTTAATGCAAAAACAACCGCGCCTAATTCCAAATCATGCGTCGTATAATTTTGTTCGTGAATCTTCAATTGTCTAGACGCATAAGCAATCACCTTCGTTCGTTGCATTAATACACAACCGAGACCTTGCTTTGATGCGTCACAATAAATCACAAAATCATCATTCCCTTCAGGCAATGACAATATAGGTGCCGTAGTTAGCTTTTTCTTCAATAACTGAAACGCTTTCTCTTGTTCATCATTCCATTCAAATTTCTTCCCTTTATGCGTTAATGCAGTCAAGGGTTTTGCTATTCTGGAAAAGTCTTGGATGAACCTTCTGTAGTAACCAGCTAGTCCTAAAAACTGGCGTATGTGTTTCGGAGTTTTCGGGGTTTCCCACTTTTCAACAGTTTCTATCTTTGCCGGATCCACCTTAATACCTTCTTTGTTCACTATGTGACCGAGGAATTGAACTTCTTCCAACCAAAATGCACACTTTGAAAACTTAGCGTACAATTCTTCCTTCCTCAATACTTCTAACACTTTTCTCAAATGTTCACCGTGTTCTTGGTCATTCTTTGAGTAAATAAGTATGTCATCAATGAAAACAATGACAAACTTGTCAAGGTATGGTCCACACACTCGGTTCATAAGGTCCATGAACACAGCTGGTGCATTAGTTAAACCAAACGGCATGACCATAAACTCGTAATGACCGTAACGTGTTCTGAAAGCAGTCTTTGGAATATCATCTTCTTTCACCCGCATTTGATGATACCCGGAACGTAAGTCAATCTTTGAATAAACAGACGAGCCTTGTAGTTGATCAAATAAGTCGTCGATTCTCGGTAGTGGGTAGCGGTTCTTGATGGTAAGTTTGTTCAACTCTCGGTAGTCGATACACAACCTGAATGTACCATCTTTCTTCTTGACAAACAAAACAGGAGCTCCCCACGGTGATGTGCTTGGTCGAATGAAACCACGCTCTAAAAGTTCTTGTAATTGGCTTTGCAGTTCTTTCATCTCGCTGGGTGCGAGTCTGTAAGGAGCACGAGCTATTGGTGCAGCTCCTGGCACAAGATCTATTTGAAATTCAACGGATCGATGTGGGGGTAATCCCGGTAATTCTTTCGGAAATACATCGGGAAATTCTTTTGCAATGGGAACATCATTGATGCTCTTTTCTTCAGTTTGTACTTTCTCGACGTGTGCTAAAACAGCATAGCAACCTTTTCTTATTAGTTTTTGTGCCTTCAAATTACTAATAAGATGTAGCTTCGTGTTGCCCTTTTCTCCGTACACCATTAAGGGTTTTCCTTTTTCTCGTATAATGCGAATTGCATTTTTGTAACAAACGATCTCCGCTTTCACTTCTTTCAACCAGTCCATACCGATTATCACATCAAAACTCCCTAACTCTACTGGTATCAAATCAATCTTAAATGTTTCGCTAACCAGTTTAATTTCTCGATTCCGACATATATTATCTGCTGAAATTAATTTACCATTTGCTAATTCGAGTAAAAATTTACTATCCAAAGGCGTCAATGGACAACTTAATTTAGCACAAAAATCTCTACTCATATAGCTTCTATCCGCACCCGAATCAAATAAAACGTAAGCAGATTTATTGTCAATAAGAAACGTACCCGTAACAAGCTCCGGGTCTTCCTGTGCCTCTACCGCATTAATATTGAAAACTCTTCCACGGCCTTGTCCATTCGTGTTCTCCTGGTTCGGGCAATTTCTAATAATGTGGCCTGGTTTTTCACATTTATAACAAACTACATTGGCATAACTTGCTCCGACACTACTTGCTCCGCCATTACTCGTTCCGACACCATTTGTTCCTTTCGTTCTATTAACCCCTGGTCCGTAGACCTCACACTTCGCCGCGCTATGACCATTTCTTTTACACTTGTTGCAAAATTTGGTGCAGAACCCTGAGTGATTCTTTTCACACCTTTGGCATAGTTGCTTCTGATTGTTGTTGTTGTTGCGGTTATTATTGTTGTTGGGATGATTGTTGTAGTTGCTGTTGTTGTTGTTGTTGTTGTTGTTGTTGGGCCGTTTGTTGTAGTTGCGATTGATGTTGCGATTGTTGGGATAATTGTTGCGATTATTGTTGTAATTGCTGTTGTTGTTGTATTGGTGATTCTTATCACCGTTTTCCTCCCACTTTCTTTTGACTTGCTTCACATTGGCCTCTTCAGTAGTCTGTTCTTTAATTCTTTCTTCAATCTGGTTCACTAGTTTGTGAGCCATTCTACATGCCTGTTGTATGGAGGCGGGCTCGTGTGAACTTATATCTTCTTGGATTCTTTCCGGTAATCCTTTCACAAACGCGTCGATCTTCTCTTCCTCATCTTCGAATGCTCCCGGACACAATAGGCACAATTCTGTGAATCGTCTTTCGTACGTGGTAATATCAAATCCTTGGGTTCGTAACCCTCTAAGTTCTGTCTTGAGCTTATTGACCTCGGTTCTGGGACGGTACTTCTCGTTCATCAAGTGCTTGAATGATGACCACGGTAGTGCGTACGCATCATCTTGTCCCACTTGCTCTAGATAGGTATTCCACCATGTTAACGCAGAACCTGTGAAGGTATGCGTAGCGTACTTCACTTTGTCCTCTTCAGTACACTTACTTATGGCAAACACCGATTCAACCTTCTCGGTCCACCGTTTCAATCCGATCGGTCCTTCGGTTCCATCAAATTCCAAAGGTTTGCAGGCAGTGAATTCTTTGTAGGTGCATCCTACACGATTTCCTGTACTGCTAGATCCAAGGTTATTGTTGGTATGTAGCGCAGCCTGTACTGCGGCTATGTTTGAAGCTAGAAAAGTACGAAATTCCTCTTCATTCATATTCACGGTGTGTCGAGTAGTCGGTGCCATTTCCTTCAAAATAGTTAAATGGAACAAGTTAATCATACAGAATATTAAGAGTAGTTAATAGTATTTCGTAGCATAATATGAACTCTTTTATAAAAGCTTTTTCTTCATATTAGCGTTTTATAAGTTTAAATTCGGGTAGTACCTACCCGTTAAGTTCATACTTAGTAGCTAATATACAATTCAACTACTACAATTCTATATGAAAAACTGATTATAATAATATTTCGCGTTCAAACTTTTATACAATATTTTACAAACTTACAATACCGCTTATTTTACATAAAGCATGAAATATAGCACACAATAACTTTGATACAAGATAGTTGTGAAGACAATTCTAGCTAGTACACAAGTCGTTCAGCAAAGGCAATAAATACACGTAATTCATACGTCCAGAAACAAGTCATGCATTCTGGTTTTACTAGGACTACTTCCCATCCTTGGTCTTGTGCAACATAACCGTTATGGCCGTTGATAAGACAGCGTGTTGTAACGTCATCAAAGGGACGAGGGTTACGTAATGTCCAACAGTCCCGTAATAATCTAAAAACCTCATTTCTTACCCCAATTACCGACTCCGTCACTTGTGGAAACGTTTTGTTTAATAGTTGTAGCCCGATGTTCTTGTTCTCACTTTGGTGAGAAGCGAACATTACTAATCCGTAAGCATAACATGCTTCTTTATGTTGCATGTTAGCCGCTTTTTCTAAATCACGAAGTCCAATATTCGGATATATTGAGTCAAAATAATTTCTTAACCCGTTGCGTAAAATAGCATTTGGGTTCCCCGCAATATATGCGTCAAAGTAAACACATCGTAACTTATGGGTTTCCCAATGTGATATCCCCCATCTTTCAAACGAAAGTCTCTTATAAACCAAGACATTCTTGGAACGTTCTTCGAATGTCTTACAAACTGATCTCGTACAATAAATATGTATATAATTAAGTTAATAATATAGTTAACATGATATTATGATAAGTAAACATATCATTAATTATATTAACAATGAACTACATATGTAAAAACAAGACTACTAACTTAATGATTTTGAAACGAGACATATATGTAACGTTTATCGTTGTAACGACATTTAATGTATATATATCATATTAAGAGATATTCGTACATCATAATATCATGATAATATAATAATTTAAAATCTCTTTTGTTATTATAAACATTGGGTTAACAACATTTAACAAGATCGTTAACCTAAAGGTTTCAAAACAACACTTACATGTAACGACTAACGATGACTTAACGACTCAGTTAAAATGTATATACATGTAGTGTTTTAATATGTATTTATACACTTTTGAAAGACTTCAATACACTTATCAAAATACTTCTACTTAACAAAAATGCTTACAATTACATTCTCGTTCAGTTTCATCAACAATTCTACTCGTATGCACCCGTATTCGTACTCGTACAATACACAGCTTTTAGATGTATGTACTATTGGTATATACACTCCAATGATCAGCTCTTAGCAGCCCATGTGAGTCACCTAACACATGTGGGAACCATCATTTGGCAACTAGCATGAAATATCTCATAAGATTACAAAAATATGAGTAATCATTCATGACTTATTTACATGAAAACAAAATTACATATCCTTTATATCTAATCCATACACCAACGACCAAAAACACCTACAAACACTTTCATTCTTCAATTTTCTTCATCTAATTGAACTCTCTCAAGTTCTATCTTCAAGTTCTAAGTGTTCTTCATAAATTCCAAAAGTTCTAGTTTCATAAAATCAAGAATACTTTCAAGTTTGCTAGCTCACTTCCAATCTTGTAAGGTGATCATCCAACCTCAAGAAATCTTTGTTTCTTACAGTAGGTTATCATTCTAATACAAGGTAATAATCATATTCAAACTTTGGTTCAATTTCTATAACTATAACAATCTTATTTCAAGTGATGATCTTACTTGAACTTGTTTTCGTGTCATGATTTTGCTTCAAGAACTTTGAGCCATCCAAGGATCCATTGAAGCTAGATCCATTTTTCTCTTTTCCAGTAGGTTCATCCAAGGAACTTAAGGTAGTAATGATGTTCATAACATCATTCGATTCATACATATAAAGCTATCTTATTCGAAGGTTTAAACTTGTAATCACTAGAACATAGTTTAGTTAATTCTAAACTATTTCGCAAACAAAAGTTAATCCTTCTAACTTGACTTTTAAAATCAACTAAACACATGTTCTATATCTATATGATATGCTAACTTAATGATTTAAAACCTGGAAACACGAAAAACACCGTAAAACCGGATTTACGCCGTCTTAGTAACACCGCGGGCTGTTTTGGGTTAGTTAATTAAAAACTATGATAAACTTTGATTTAAAAGTTGTTATTCTGAGAAAATGATTTTTATTATGAACATGAAACTATATCCAAAAATTATGGTTAAACTCAAAGTGGAAGTATGTTTTCTAAAATGGTCATCTAGACGTCGTTCTTTCGACTGAAATGACTACCTTTACAAAAACGACTTGTAACTTATTTTTCCGACTAGAAACCTATACTTTTTTTGTTTAGATTCATAAAATAGAGTTCAATATGAAACCATAGCAATTTGATTCACTCAAAACGGATTTAAAATGAAGAAGTTATGGGTAAAACAAGATTGGATAATTTTAATATAATTAGTACTCGGTTATTGTTGTTAGTCGTTAATATATTTACTATAATAATTTAAAATCTCTTTTGTTATTATAAACATTGGGTTAACAACATTTAACAAGATCGTTAACCTAAAGGTTTCAAAACAACACTTACATGTAACGACTAACGATGACTTAACGACTCAGTTAAAATGTATATACATGTAGTGTTTTAATATGTATTTATACACTTTTGAAAGACTTCAATACACTTATCAAAATACTTCTACTTAACAAAAATGCTTACAATTACATTCTCGTTCAGTTTCATCAACAATTCTACTCGTATGCACCCGTATTCGTACTCGTACAATACACAGCTTTTAGATGTATGTACTATTGGTATATACACTCCAATGATCAGCTCTTAGCAGCCCATGTGAGTCACCTAACACATGTGGGAACCATCATTTGGCAACTAGCATGAAATATCTCATAAGATTACAAAAATATGAGTAATCATTCATGACTTATTTACATGAAAACAAAATTACATATCCTTTATATCTAATCCATACACCAACGACCAAAAACACCTACAAACACTTTCATTCTTCAATTTTCTTCATCTAATTGAACTCTCTCAAGTTCTATCTTCAAGTTCTAAGTGTTCTTCATAAATTCCAAAAGTTCTAGTTTCATAAAATCAAGAATACTTTCAAGTTTGCTAGCTCACTTCCAATCTTGTAAGGTGATCATCCAACCTCAAGAAATCTTTGTTTCTTACAGTAGGTTATCATTCTAATACAAGGTAATAATCATATTCAAACTTTGGTTCAATTTCTATAACTATAACAATCTTATTTCAAGTGATGATCTTACTTGAACTTGTTTTCGTGTCATGATTTTGCTTCAAGAACTTTGAGCCATCCAAGGATCCATTGAAGCTAGATCCATTTTTCTCTTTTCCAGTAGGTTCATCCAAGGAACTTAAGGTAGTAATGATGTTCATAACATCATTCGATTCATACATATAAAGCTATCTTATTCGAAGGTTTAAACTTGTAATCACTAGAACATAGTTTAGTTAATTCTAAACTATTTCGCAAACAAAAGTTAATCCTTCTAACTTGACTTTTAAAATCAACTAAACACATGTTCTATATCTATATGATATGCTAACTTAATGATTTAAAACCTGGAAACACGAAAAACACCGTAAAACCGGATTTACGCCGTCTTAGTAACACCGCGGGCTGTTTTGGGTTAGTTAATTAAAAACTATGATAAACTTTGATTTAAAAGTTGTTATTCTGAGAAAATGATTTTTATTATGAACATGAAACTATATCCAAAAATTATGGTTAAACTCAAAGTGGAAGTATGTTTTCTAAAATGGTCATCTAGACGTCGTTCTTTCGACTGAAATGACTACCTTTACAAAAACGACTTGTAACTTATTTTTCCGACTAGAAACCTATACTTTTTTTTTTTAGATTCATAAAATAGAGTTCAATATGAAACCATAGCAATTTGATTCACTCAAAACGGATTTAAAATGAAGAAGTTATGGGTAAAACAAGATTGGATAATTTTTCTCATTTTAGCTACGTGAAAATTGGTAACAAATCTATTCCAACCATAACTTAATCAACTTGTATTATATATTATGTAATCTTGAGATACCATAGACACGTATACAATGTTTCGACCTATCATGTCGACACATCTATATATATTTCGGAACAACCATAGACACTCTATATGTGAATGTTGGAGTTAGCTATACAGGGTTGAGGTTGATTCCAAAATATATATAGTTTGAGTTGTGATCAATACTGAGATACGTATACACTGGGTCGTGGATTGATTCAAGATAATATTTATCGATTTATTTCTGTACATCTAACTGTGGACAACTAGTTGTAGGTTACTAACGAGGACAGCTGACTTAATAAACTTAAAACATCAAAATATATTAAAAGTGTTGTAAATATATTTTGAACATACTTTGATATATATGTATATATTGTTATAGGTTCGTGAATCAACCAGTGGCCAAGTCTTACTTCCCGACGAAGTAAAAATCTGTGAAAGTGAGTTATAGTCCCACTTTTAAAATCTAATATTTTTGGGATGAGAATACATGCAGGTTTTATAAATGATTTACAAAATAGACACAAGTACGTGAAACTACATTCTATGGTTGAATTATCGAAATCGAATATGCCCCTTTTTATTAAGTCTGGTAATCTAAGAATTAGGGAACAGACACCCTAATTGACGCGAATCCTAAAGATAGATCTATTGGGCCTAACAAACCCCATCCAAAGTACCGGATGCTTTAGTACTTCGAAATTTATATCATATCCGAAGGGTGTCCCGGAATGATGGGGATATTCTTATATATGCATCTTGTTATTGTCGGTTACCAGGTGTTCACCATATGAATGATTTTTATCTCTATGTATGGGATGTGTATTGAAATATGAAATCTTGTGGTCTATTGTTACGATTTGATATATATAGGTTAAACCTATAACCGACAATAACAAGATGCATATATAAGAATATCCCCATCATTCCGGGACACCCTTCGGATATGATATAAATTTCGAAGTACTAAAGCATCCGGTACTTTGGATGGGGTTTGTTAGGCCCAATAGATCTATCTTTAGGATTCGCGTCAATTAGGGTGTCTGTTCCCTAATTCTTAGATTACCAGACTTAATAAAAAGGGGCATATTCGATTTCGTTAATTCAACCATAGAATGTAGTTTCACGTACTTGTGTCTATTTTGTAAATCATTTATAAAACCTGCATGTATTCTCATCCCAAAAATATTAGATTTTAAAAGTGGGACTATAACTCACCAACATTTTTGTTGATGTTTAAAGCATGTTTATTCTCAGGTGAATATTAAGAGCTTCCGCTGTTGCATACTAAAATAAGGACAAGATTTGGAGTCCATGTTTGTATGATATTGTGTAAAAACTGCATTCAAGAAACTGATTTCGATGTAACATATTTGTATTGTAAACCATTATGTAATGGTCGTGTGTAAACAGGATATTTTAGATTATCATTATTTGATAATCTACGTAAAGCTTTTTAAACCTTTATTTATGAAATAAAGGTTATGGTTTGTTTTAAAAATGAATGCAGTCTTTGAAAAACGTCTCATATAGAGGTCAAAACCTCGCAACGAAATCAATTAATATGGAACGTTTTTAATCAATAAGAACGGGACATTTCAGTTGGGTTACCTTGGGATGGTTTATAGAAACTATTGAAAAATCTGAAATAACACTTGGTTATATAGTATTAGCAACAACAAAAAATATTTATACAATTCAGGGAATGAAATGTTAATATTAAATTCTTTAAATTAATTTTGTAAAATTAATCATAACCCAGGGACCAAATCCATAAATGTAGACTAATACTATCATCATCTTCATATCGTGTATTTGCAGATTTCGAAATTCATTTTTTTTTTTTTTTTTTACTTCATATATTCATTGTTTTAATTCATACGTACTAAATAAAACAAATAAATATATTACTTGTAGTTACTAAAGCACTAGTATAAATCTTTAATACAATATTTAGGTGACTAATTTGACACATTTTAACGCCACACAATATCCTGACTTCAATGATTTTTAGCGACTATCTTGATTAGATATATGAACACATGAAGATTATTAAAGCGTAGTAAACGATTACTTTTTGAGATTTTTAAGATATACCTTCAGACGAACGGGAACTTATAGCAGCAACAAAATAGAAATGAAAGCAACAACACTCGATGGTGATAGTAGGGTGGTAGTTAGAAGCTAGCAAGCTGATGGTTTGCATATGGGTTTCACGAGAGAGAAAAAAAAAGTTATAATAATAGTTGAAAACAAGACAGAGTTGTTAAACTTATTTAAATGACACCCAAAAAGCATATGTATAAAACTTTGTCTGATTGTGCTCATAAGATTCCTCGGGAAATTACAAGACAAAGATGAAGAAAATGATCCCTGAATAAAATAAAAAGTATTTTAATAATAATAAAAAAATTATTGTTTCATGTGACATGCTAATGAATGATAATAGTTGTTTAATATAAAATGTTAATGATAGTCTATATTATTAATAATAAGTATTTTATATAATATGATGATGGAGAAAATGAACAACACGAAAATGAGAAAAATTTAAAACACAGGCACATGTATGATGAACGACGACGATGATGATGATCTAGTTTAAAAAAAAAAAAAATAAAATAAAAAAAATAGTATAAGGAATTATATTACTAGTAACTAGTAGTACTAGTTGCTAATACACTTATTTAGTAATTATAGATTGAAGCATAGAAATTTTGGTTACAACATGATTCGAATTAGTTTATTAAACATTATATTGACCAACTTGTATCTCTAGGTTGAGGTATACAATTACTTGCATTCTGAGTTTCTATCACATTTTGTGAATTGTTTGCCGTGCTATCAAGGTGAGTTTCATTTGCTCCATTTTACTCTTTACGTTTTTGGGCTGAGAATACATGCAAATGCTTTATTAACGGTTTTACAATATTTATATGCGTGAGTTATAGTCCCACTTTTAAAATCTAATATTTTTGGGATGAGAATACATGCATGTTTTATAAATGATTTACAAAATAGACACAAGTACGTGAAACTACATTCTATGGTTGAATGATCGAAATCAAATATGCCCCTTTTTATTAAGTCTGGTAATCTAAGAATTAGGGAACAGACACCCTAATTGACGCGAATCCTAAAGATAGATCTATTGGGCCTAACAATCCCCATCCAAAGTACCGGATGCTTTAGTACTTCGAAATTTATATCATGTCCGAAGGAGGATCCCGGAATGATGGGGATATTCTTATATATGCATCTTGTTAATGTCGATTACCAGGTGTTCAATCCATATGAATGATATTTTGTCTCTATGTATGGGACGTATGTTTATGAGAAATGAAAATCTTGTGGTCTATTAAAATGATGGAAATGATTATTTATGTTAAACTAATGAACTCACCAACCTTTTGGTTGACACTTGAAAGCATGTTTATTCTCAGGAACGAAAGAAATCTTCCGCTGTGCATTTGCTCATATTAGAGACATTAATTGGAGTCATTCATGGCATATTTCAAAAGACGTTGCATTCGAGTCGTCGAGTTCATCAAGATTATTATTTAGATAATTATAATTAGATATGTTATGAAATGGTATGCATATCGTCAATTTTCGATGTAAGGAAGTTTGTCTTTTCAATACGAATGCAATGTTTGTAAAATGTATCATATAGAGGTCAAGAACCTCGCGATGTAATCAACTATTGTGAATCGTTTGTAATCGATATGGACTTTGTCCGGATGGATTAGGACGGGAAACTATATATATTTTGGAATCAACCTCAACCCTGTATAGCTAACTCCAACATTCACATATAGAGTGTCTATGGTTGTTCCGAAATATATATAGATGTGTCGACATGATAGGTCGAAACATTGTATACGTGTCTATGGTATCTCAAGATTACATAATATACAATACAAGTTGATTAAGTTATGGTTGGAATAGATTTGTTACCAATTTTCACGTAGCTAAAATGAGAAAAATTATCCAATCTTGTTTTACCCATAACTTCTTCATTTTAAATCCGTTTTGAGTGAATCAAATTGCTATGGTTTCATATTGAACTCTATTTTATGAATCTAAACAGAAAAAGTATAGGTTTATAGTCGAAAAAATAAGTTACAAGTCGTTTTTGTAAAGGTAGTCATTTCAGTCGAAAGAACGACGTCTAGATGACCATTTTAGAAAACATACTTTCACTTTGAGTTTAACCATAATTTTTGGATATAGTTTCATGTTCATAATAAAAATCATTTTCTCAGAATAACAACTTTTAAATCAAAGTTTATCATAGTTTTTAATTAACTAACCCAAAACAGCCCGCGGTGTTACTACGACGGCGTAAATCCGGTTTTACGGTGTTTTCGTGTTTCCAGGTTTTAAATCATTAAGTTAGCATATCATATAGATATAGAACATGTGTTTAGTTGATTTTAAAAGTCAAGTTAGAAGGATTAACTTTTGTTTGCGAACAAGTTTAGAATTAACTAAACTATGTTCTAGTGATTACAAGTTTAAACCTTCGAATAAGATAGCTTTATATGTATGAATCGAATGATGTTATGAACATCATTACTACCTTAATTTCCTTGGATAAACCTACTGGAAAAGAGAAAAATGGATCTAGCTTCAATGGATCCTTGGGAACAAATCCAAAGTTATATAATATTAAAACGTCAACAAAAATGTTGGTGAGTTATAGGTTTAACCTATATATATCAAATCGTAACAATAGACCACAAGATTTCATATTTCAATACACATCCCATACATAGAGATAAAAATCATTCATATGGTGAACACCTGGTAACCGACAATAACAAGATGCATATATAAGAATATCCCCATCATTCCGGGACACCCTTCGGATATGATATAAATTTCGAAGTACTAAAGCATCCGGTACTTTGGATGGGGTTTGTTAGGCCCAATAGATCTATCTTTAGGATTCGCGTCAATTAGGGTGTCTGTTCCCTAATTCTTAGATTACCAGACTTAATAAAAAGGGCATATTCGATTTCGATAATTCAACCATAGAATGTAGTTTCACGTACTTGTGTCTATTTTGTAAATCATTTATAAAACCTGCATGTATTCTCATCCCAAAAATATTAGATTTTAAAAGTGGGACTATAACTCACTTTCACAGATTTTTACTTCGTCGGGAAGTAAGACTTGGCCACTGGTTGATTCACGAACCTATAACAATATATACATATATATCAAAGTATGTTCAAAATATATTTACAACACTTTTAATATATTTTGATGTTTTAAGTTTATTAAGTCAGCTGTCCTCGTTAGTAACCTACAACTAGTTGTCCACAGTTAGATGTACAGAAATAAATCGATAAATATTATCTTGAATCAATCCACGACCCAGTGTATACGTATCTCAGTATTGATCACAACTCAAACTATATATATTTTGGAATCAACCTCAACCCTGTATAGCTAACTCCAACATTCACATATAGAGTGTCTATGGTTGTTCCGAAATATATATAGATGTGTCGACATGATAGGTCGAAACATTGTATACGTGTCTATGGTATCTCAAGATTACATAATATATAATACAAGTTGATTAAGTTATGGTTGGAATAGATTTGTTACCAATTTTCACGTAGCTAAAATGAGAAAAATTATCCAATCTTGTTTTACCCATAACTTCTTCATTTTAAATCCGTTTTGAGTGAATCAAATTGCTATGGTTTCATATTGAACTCTATTTTATGAATCTAAACAAAAAAAGTATAGGTTTCTAGTCGGAAAAATAAGTTACAAGTCGTTTTTGTAAAGGTAGTCATTTCAGTCGAAAGAACGACGTCTAAATTTTATATTAATATTATTTAAATTATTATAAATCAAATAGAAATGCATTGACTTTCTCCAAGTCGTCTCCAGACATGGAATACCAATCTCTATTATCTCTGATAGGGATGGCAGATTTATTTCAAGATTCTGGCAGACATTACAGCAAGCATTAGGAACTCGTCTAGACATGAGTACTGCCTATCATCCACAAACTGATGGGCAGAGCGAAAGGACGATACAAACGCTTGAAGACATGCTACGAGCATGTGTTATTGATTTCGGAAACAGTTGGGATCGACATCTACCGTTAGCAGAATTTTCCTACAACAACAGCTACCATTCAAGTATTGAGATGGCGCCATTTGAAGCACTTTATGGTAGAAAGTGCAGGTCTCCGATTTGTTGGAGTGAAGTGGGGGATAGACAGATTACGGGTCCGGAGATTATACAAGAAACTACCGAGAAGATCATCCAAATTCAACAACGGTTGAAAACCGCCCAAAGTCGACAAAAGAGCTACGCTGACATTAAAAGAAAAGATATAGAATTTGAAATTGGAGAGATGGTCATGCTTAAAGTTGCACCTTGGAAAGGCGTTGTTCGATTTGGTAAACGAGGGAAATTAAATCCAAGGTATATTGGACCATTCAAGATTATTGATCGTGTCGGACCAGTAGCTTACCGACTAGAGTTACCTCAACAACTCGCGGCTGTACATAACACTTTCCACGTCTCGAATTTAAAGAAATGTTTTGCTAAAGAAGATCTCACTATTCCGTTAGATGAAATCCAAATCAACGAAAAACTTCAATTCATCGAAGAACCCGTCGAAATAATGGATCGTGAGGTTAAAAGACTTAAGCAAAACAAGATACCAATTGTTAAGGTTCGATGGAATGCTCGTAGAGGACCCGAGTTCACCTGGGAGCGTGAAGATCAGATGAAGAAGAAATACCCGCATCTATTTCCAGAAGATTCGTCAACACCTTCAACAGCTTAAAATTTCGGGACGAAATTTATTTAACGGGTAGGTACTGTAGTGACCCGAACTTTTCCATGTTTATATATATTAATTGAGATTGATATTTACATGATTAAATGTTTCCAACATGTTAAGCAATCAAACTTGTTAAGACTTGATTAATTGAAATAGGTTTCATATAGACAATTGACCACCCAAGTTGACCGGTGATTCACGAACGTTAAAACTTGTAAAAACTATATGATGACATATATATGGTTATATATATAGTTAAAATTATATTATGATAATTAAACATATCATTAAGTATATTAACAATGAACTACATATGTAAAAACAAGACTACTAACTTAATGATTTTGAAACGAGACATATGTGTAACGATTATCGTTGTAACGACATTTAATGTATATATATCATATTAAGAGATATTCGTACATCATAATATCATGATAATATAATAATTTAAAATCTCTTTTGATATTATAAACATTGGGTTAACAACATTTAACAAGATCGTTAACCTAAAGGTTTCAAAACAACATTTACATGTAACGACTAACGATGACTTAACGACTCAGTTAAAATGTATATACATGTAGTGTTTTAATATGTATTTATACACTTTTGAAAGACTTCAATACACTTATCAAAATACTTCTACTTAACAAAAATGCTTACAATTACATCCTCGTTCAGTTTCATCAACAATTCTACTCGTATGCACCCGTATTCGTACTCGTACAATACACAGCTTTTAGATGTATGTACTATTGGTATATACACTCCAATGATCAGCTCTTAGCAGCCCATGTGAGTCACCTAACACATGTGGGAACCATCATTTGGCAACTAGCATGAAATATCTCATAAAATTACAAAAATATGAGTAATCATTCATGACTTATTTACATGAAAACAAAATTACATATCCTTTATATCTAATCCATACACCAACGACCAAAAACACCTACAAACACTTTTATTCTTCAATTTTCTTCATCTAATTGATCTCTCTCAAGTTCTATCTTCAAGTTCTAAGTGTTCTTCATAAATTCCAAAAGTTCTAGTTTCATAAAATCAAGAATACTTTCAAGTTTGCTAGCTCACTTCCAATCTTGTAAGGTGATCATCCAACCTCAAGAAATCTTTGTTTCTTACAGTAGGTTATCATTCTAATACAAGGTAATAATCATATTCAAACTTTGGTTCAATTTCTATAACTATAACAATCTTATTTCAAGTGATGATCTTACTTGAACTTGTTTTCGTGTCATGATTCTGCTTCAAGAACTTCGAGCCATCCAAGGATCCATTGAAGCTAGATCCATTTTTCTCTTTTCCAGTAGGTTTATCCAAGGAAATTAAGGTAGTAATGATGTTCATAACATCATTCGATTCATACATATAAAGCTATCTTATTCGAAGGTTTAAACTTGTAATCACTAGAACATAGTTTAGTTAATTCTAAACTTGTTCGCAAACAAAAGTTAATCCTTCTAACTTGACTTTTAAAATCAACTAAACACATGTTCTATATCTATATGATATGCTAACTTAATGATTTAAAACCTGGAAACACGAAAACACCGTAAAACCGGATTTACGCCGTCGTAGTAACACCGCGGGCTGTTTTGGGTTAGTTAATTAAAAACTATGATAAACTTTGATTTAAAAGTTGTTATTCTGAGAAAATGATTTTTATTATGAACATGAAACTATATCCAAAAATTATGGTTAAACTCAAAGTGAAAGTATGTTTTCTAAAATGGTCATCTAGACGTCGTTCTTTCGACTGAAATGACTACCTTTACAAAAACGACTTGTAACTTATTTTTTCGACTATAAACCTATACTTTTTCTGTTTAGATTCATAAAATAGAGTTCAATATGAAACCATAGCAATTTTATTCACTCAAAACGGATTTAAAATGAAGAAGTTATGGGTAAAACAAGATTGGATAATTTTTCTCATTTTAGCTACGTGAAAATTGGTAACAAATCTATTCCAACCATAACTTAATCAACTTGTATTGTATATTATGTAATCTTGAGATACCATAGACACGTATACAATGTTTCGACCTATCATGTCGACACATCTATATATATTTCGGAACAACCATAGACACTCTATATGTGAATGTTGGAGTTAGCTATACAGGGTTGAGGTTGATTCCAAAATATATATAGTTTGAGTTGTGATCAATACTGAGATACGTATACACTGGGTCGTGGATTGATTCAAGATAATATTTATCGATTTATTTTTCTGTACATCTAACTGTGGACAACTAGTTGTAGGTTACTAACGAGGACAGCTGACTTAATAAACTTAAAACATCAAAATATATTAAAAGTGTTGTAAATATATTTTGAACATACTTTGATATATATGTATATATTGTTATAGGTTCGTGAATCAACCAGTGGCCAAGTCTTACTTCCCGGCGAAGTAAAAATCTCTGAAAGTGAGTTATAGTCCCACTTTTAAAATCTAATATTTTTGGGATGAGAATACATGCAGGTTTTATAAATGATTTACAAAATAGACACAAGTACGTGAAACTACATTCTATGGTTGAATTAACGAAATCGAATATGCCCCTTTTTATTAAGTCTGGTAATCTAAGAATTAGGGAACAGACACCCTAATTGACGCGAATCCTAAAGATAGATCTATTGGGCCTAACAAACCCCATCCAAAGTACCGGATGCTTTAGTACTTCGAAATTTATATCATATCCGAAGGGTGTCCCGGAATGATGGGGATATTCTTATATATGCATCTTGTTATTGTCGGTTACCAGGTGTTCACCATATGAATGATTTTTATCTCTATGTATGGGATGTGTATTGAAATATGAAATCTTGTGGTCTATTGTTACGATTTGATATATATAGGTTAAACCTATAACTCACCAACATTTTTGTTGATGTTTAAAGCATGTTTATTCTCAGGTGAATATTAAGAGCTTCCGCTGTTGCATACTAAAATAAGGACAAGATTTGGAGTCCATGTTTGTATGATATTGTGTAAAAACTGCATTCAAGAAACTGATTTCGATGTAACATATTTGTATTGTAAACCATTATGTAATGGTCGTGTGTAAACAGGATATTTTAGATTATCATTATTTGATAATCTACGTAAAGCTTTTTAAACCTTTATTTATGAAATAAAGGTTATGGTTTGTTTTAAAAATGAATGCAGTCTTTGAAAAACGTCTCATATAGAGGTCAAAACCTCGCAACGAAATCAATTAATATATAAAATTACGAAATATTATTATAACAGAAAATTCACTATCCAAATATATTAATATAAATTATAATTAAGATACAAGACTTTCTAAATATTATAATTAATATGGTCGATTAGTTATTGTGTGCTATATTTCATGCTTTATGTAAAATAAGCGGTATTGTAAGTTATTAAAATATTGTATAAAAGTTTGAACGCGAAATATTATTACAATCAGTTTTTCATATAGAATTGTAGTAGTTGAATTGTATATTAGCTACTAAGTATGAACTTAACGGGTAGGTACTACCCGAATTTAAACTTATAAAATGCTAATATGAAGAAAAAGCTTTTATAAATGAGTTCATATTATGCTACGAAATACTATTAACTACTCTTAATATTCTGTATGATTAACTTGTTCCATTTAACTATTTTGAAGGAAATGGCACCGACTACTCGACACACCGTGAATATGAATGAAGAGGAATTCCGTACTTTTCTAGCTTCAAACATAGCCGCAGTACAGGCTGCGCTACATACCAACAATAACCTTGGATCTAGCAGTACAGGAAATCGTGTAGGATGCACCTACAAAGAATTCACTGCCTGCAAACCTTTGGAATTTGATGGAACCGAAGGACCGATCGGATTGAAACGGTGGACCGAGAAGGTTGAATCGGTGTTTGCCATAAGTAAGTGTACTGAAGAGGACAAAGTGAAGTACGCTACGCATACCTTCACAGGTTCTGCGTTAACATGGTGGAATACCTATCTAGAGCAAGTGGGACAAGATGATGCATACGCACTACCGTGGTCAGCATTCAAGCACTTGATGAACGAGAAGTATCGTCC
Source organism: Rutidosis leptorrhynchoides (assembly GCF_046630445.1). Classification (NCBI taxonomy): domain Eukaryota; kingdom Viridiplantae; phylum Streptophyta; class Magnoliopsida; order Asterales; family Asteraceae; genus Rutidosis; species Rutidosis leptorrhynchoides. The sequence continues at coordinate 553,832,944 of NC_092336.1, read as the reverse complement.
CAGAACCGAGGTCAATAAGCTCAAGACAGAACTAAGAGGGTTACGAACCCAAGGATTTGATATTACCACGTATGAAAGACGATTCACAGAATTGTGCCTATTGTGTCCGGGAGCATTCGAAGATGAGGAAGAGAAGATCGACGCGTTTGTGAAAGGATTACCGGAAAGAATCCAAGAAGATATAAGTTCACACGAGCCCGCCTCCATACAACAGGCATGTAGAATGGCTCACAAACTAGTGAACCAGATTGAAGAAAGAATTAAAGAACAGACTGCTGAAGAGGCCAATGTGAAGCAAGTCAAAAGAAAGTGGGAGGAAAACGGTGATAAGAATCACCAATACAACAACAGCAATTACAACAATAATCGCAACAATTATCCCAACAATCGCAACATCAATCGCAACTACAACAAACGGCCCAACAACAACAACAACAACAACAACAGCAACTACAACAATCATCCCAACAACAATAATAACCGTAACAACAACAACAATCAGAAGCAGCTATGCCAAAGGTGTGAAAAGAATCACTCGGGGTTCTGCACCAAATTTTGCAACAAGTGTAAAAGAAATGGTCATAGCGCGGCGAAGTGTGAGGTCTACGGACCAGGGGTTAATAGAACGAAAGGAACAAATGGTGTCGGAACGAGTAATGGCGGAGCAAGTAGTGTCGGAGCAAGTTATGCCAATGTAGTTTGTTATAAATGTGGAAAACCAGGCCACATTATTAGAAATTGCCCGAACCAGGAGAACACGAATGGACAAGGCCGTGGAAGAGTTTTCAATATTAATGCGGTAGAGGCACAGGAAGACCCGGAGCTTGTTACGGGTACGTTTCTTATTGACAATAAATCTGCTTACGTTTTATTTGATTCGGGTGCGGATAGAAGCTATATGAGTAGAGATTTTTGTGCTAAATTAAGTTGTCCATTGACGCCTTTGGATAGTAAATTTTTACTCGAATTAGCAAATGGTAAATTAATTTCAGCAGATAATATATGTCGGAATCGAGAAATTAAACTGGTTAGCGAAACATTTAAGATTGATTTAATACCAGTAGAGTTAGGGAGTTTTGATGTGATAATCGGTATGGACTGGTTGAAAGAAGTGAAAGCAGAGATCGTTTGTTACAAAAATGCAATTCGCATTATACGAGAAAAAGGAAAACCCTTAATGGTGTACGGAGAAAAGGGCAACACGAAGCTACATCTTATTAGTAATTTGAAGGCACAAAAACTAATAAGAAAAGGTTGCTATGCTGTTCTAGCACACGTCGAGAAAGTACAAACTGAAGAAAAGAGCATCAATGATGTTCCCATTGCAAAAGAATTTCCCGATGTATTTCCGAAAGAATTACCGGGATTACCCCCACATCAATCCGTTGAATTTCAAATAGATCTTGTACCAGGAGCTGCACCAATAGCTCGTGCTCCTTACAGACTCGCACCCAGCGAGATGAAAGAACTGCAAAGCCAATTACAAGAACTTTTAGAGCGTGGTTTCATTCGACCAAGCACATCACCGTGGGGAGCTCCTGTTTTGTTTGTCAAGAAGAAAGATGGTACATTCAGGTTGTGTATCGACTACCGAGAGTTGAACAAACTTACCATCAAGAACCGCTACCCACTACCGAGAATCGACGACTTATTTGATCAACTACAAGGCTCGTCTGTTTATTCAAAGATTGACTTACGTTCCGGGTATCATCAAATGCGGGTGAAAGAAGATGATATTCCAAAGACTGCTTTCAGAACACGTTACGGTCATTACGAGTTTATGGTCATGCCGTTTGGTTTAACTAATGCACCAGCTGTGTTCATGGACCTTATGAACCGAGTGTGTGGACCATACCTTGACAAGTTTGTCATTGTTTTCATTGATGACATACTTATTTACTCAAAGAATGACCAAGAACACGGTGAACATTTGAGAAAGGTGTTAGAAGTATTGAGAAAGGAAGAATTGTACGCTAAGTTTTCAAAGTGTGCATTTTGGTTGGAAGAAGTTCAATTCCTCGGTCACATAGTGAACAAAGAAGGTATTAAGGTGGATCCGGCAAAGATAGAAACTGTTGAAAAGTGGGAAACCCCGAAAACTCCGAAACACATACGCCAGTTTTTAGGACTAGCTGGTTACTACAGAAGGTTCATCCAAGACTTTTCCAGAATAGCAAAACCCTTGACTGCATTAACGCATAAAGGGAAGAAATTTGAATGGAATGATGAACAAGAGAAAGCGTTTCAGTTATTGAAGAAAAAGCTAACTACGGCACCTATATTGTCATTGCCTGAAGGGAATGATGATTTTGTGATTTATTGTGACGCATCAAAGCAAGGTCTCGGTTGTGTATTAATGCAACGAACGAAGGTGATTGCTTATGCGTCTAGACAATTGAAGATTCACGAACAAAATTATACGACGCATGATTTGGAATTAGGCGCGGTTGTTTTTGCATTAAAGACTTGGAGGCACTACTTATATGGGGTCAAAAGTATTATATATACCGACCACAAAAGTCTTCAACACATATTTAATCAGAAACAACTGAATATGAGGCAGCGTAGGTGGATTGAATTATTGAATGATTACGATTTTGAGATTCGTTACCACCGGGGGAAGGCAAATGTGGTAGCCGATGCCTTGAGCAGGAAGGACAGAGAACCCATTCGAGTAAAATCTATGAATATAATGATTCATAATAACATTACTACTCAAATAAAGGAGGCGCAACAAGGAGTTTTAAAAGAGGGAAATTTAAAGGATGAAATACCCAAAGGATCGGAGAAGCATCTTAATATTCGGGAAGACGGAAGCCGGTATAGGGCTGAAAGGATTTGGGTACCAAAATTTGGAGATATGAGAGAAATGGTACTTAGAGAAGCTCATAAAACCAGATACTCAATACATCCTGGAACGGGGAAGATGTACAAGGATCTCAAGAAACATTTTTGGTGGCCGGGTATGAAAGCCGATGTTGCTAAATACGTAGGAGAATGTTTGACGTGTTCTAAGGTCAAAGCTGAGCATCAGAAACCATCAGGTCTACTTCAACAACCCGAAATCCCGGAATAGAAATGGGAAAACATTACCATGGATTTCATCACTAAATTGCCAAGGACTGCAAGTGGTTTTGATACTATTTGGGTAATAGTTGATCGTCTCACCAAATCCGCACACTTCCTACCAATAAGAGAAGATGACAAGATGGAGAAGTTAGCACGACTGTATTTGAAGGAAGTCGTCTCCAGACATGGAATACCAATCTCTATTATCTCTGATAGGGATGGCAGATTTATTTCAAGATTCTGGCAGACATTACAGCAAGCATTAGGAACTCGTCTAGACATGAGTACTGCCTATCATCCACAAACTGATGGGCAGAGCGAAAGGACGATACAAACGCTTGAAGACATGCTACGAGCATGTGTTATTGATTTCGGAAACAGTTGGGATCGACATCTACCGTTAGCAGAATTTTCCTACAACAACAGCTACCATTCAAGCATTGAGATGGCGCCGTTTGAAGCACTTTATGGTAGAAAGTGCAGGTCTCCGATTTGTTGGAGTGAGGTGGGGGATAGACAGATTACGGGTCCGGAGATTATACAAGAAACTACCGAGAAGATCATCCAAATTCAACAACGGTTGAAAACCGCCCAAAGTCGACAAAAGAGCTACGCTGACATTAAAAGAAAAGATATAGAATTTGAAATTGGAGAGATGGTCATGCTTAAAGTTTCACCTTGGAAAGGCGTTGTTCGATTTGGTAAACGAGGGAAATTAAATCCAAGGTATATTGGACCATTCAAGATTATTGATCGTGTCGGACCAGTAGCTTACCGACTTGAGTTACCTCAACAACTCGCGGCTGTACATAACACTTTCCACGTCTCGAATTTGAAGAAATGTTTTGCTAAAGAAGATCTCACTATTCCGTTAGATGAAATCCAAATCAACGAAAAACTCCAATTCATCGAAGAACCCGTCGAAATAATGGATCGTGAGGTTAAAAGACTTAAGCAAAACAAGATACCAATTGTTAAGGTTCGATGGAATGCTCGTAGAGGACCCGAGTTCACCTGGGAGCGTGAAGATCAGATGAAGATGAAATACCCGCATCTATTTCCAGAAGATTCGTCAACACCTTCAACAGCTTAAAATTTCGGGACGAAATTTATTTAACGGGTAGGTACTGTAGTGACCCGAACTTTTCCATGTTTATATATATTAATTGAGATTGATGTTTACATGATTAAATGTTTCCAACATGTTAAGCAATCAAACTTGTTAAGACTTGATTAATTGAAATAGATTTCATATAGACAATTGACCACCCAAGTTGACCGGTGATTCACGAACGTTAAAACTTGTAAAAAAAAAACTATATGATGACATATATATGGTTATATATATAGTTAACATGATATTATGATAAGTAAACATATCATTAATTATATTAACAATGAACTACATATGTAAAAACAAGACTACTAACTTAATGATTTTGAAACGAGACATATATGTAACGTTTATCGTTGTAACGACATTTAATGTATATATATCATATTAAGAGATATTCGTACATCATAATATCATGATAATATAATAATTTAAAATCTCTTTTGTTATTATAAACATTGGGTTAACAACATTTAACAAGATCGTTAACCTAAAGGTTTCAAAACAACACTTACATGTAACGACTAACGATGACTTAACGACTCAGTTAAAATGTATATACATGTAGTGTTTTAATATGTATTTATACACTTTTGAAAGACTTCAATACACTTATCAAAATACTTCTACTTAACAAAAATGCTTACAATTACATTCTCGTTCAGTTTCATCAACAATTCTACTCGTATGCACCCGTATTCGTACTCGTACAATACACAGCTTTTAGATGTATGTACTATTGGTATATACACTCCAATGATCAGCTCTTAGCAGCCCATGTGAGTCACCTAACACATGTGGGAACCATCATTTGGCAACTAGCATGAAATATCTCATAAGATTACAAAAATATGAGTAATCATTCATGACTTATTTACATGAAAACAAAATTACATATCCTTTATATCTAATCCATACACCAACGACCAAAAACACCTACAAACACTTTCATTCTTCAATTTTCTTCATCTAATTGAACTCTCTCAAGTTCTATCTTCAAGTTCTAAGTGTTCTTCATAAATTCCAAAAGTTCTAGTTTCATAAAATCAAGAATACTTTCAAGTTTGCTAGCTCACTTCCAATCTTGTAAGGTGATCATCCAACCTCAAGAAATCTTTGTTTCTTACAGTAGGTTATCATTCTAATACAAGGTAATAATCATATTCAAACTTTGGTTCAATTTCTATAACTATAACAATCTTATTTCAAGTGATGATCTTACTTGAACTTGTTTTCGTGTCATGATTTTGCTTCAAGAACTTTGAGCCATCCAAGGATCCATTGAAGCTAGATCCATTTTTCTCTTTTCCAGTAGGTTCATCCAAGGAACTTAAGGTAGTAATGATGTTCATAACATCATTCGATTCATACATATAAAGCTATCTTATTCGAAGGTTTAAACTTGTAATCACTAGAACATAGTTTAGTTAATTCTAAACTATTTCGCAAACAAAAGTTAATCCTTCTAACTTGACTTTTAAAATCAACTAAACACATGTTCTATATCTATATGATATGCTAACTTAATGATTTAAAACCTGGAAACACGAAAAACACCATAAAACCGGATTTACGCCGTCTTAGTAACACCGCGGGCTGTTTTGGGTTAGTTAATTAAAAACTATGATAAACTTTGATTTAAAAGTTGTTATTCTGAGAAAATGATTTTTATTATGAACATGAAACTATATCCAAAAATTATGGTTAAACTCAAAGTGGAAGTATGTTTTCTAAAATGGTCATCTAGACGTCGTTCTTTCGACTGAAATGACTACCTTTACAAAAACGACTTGTAACTTATTTTTCCGACTAGAAACCTATACTTTTTTTGTTTAGATTCATAAAATAGAGTTCAATATGAAACCATAGCAATTTGATTCACTCAAAACGGATTTAAAATGAAGAAGTTATGGGTAAAACAAGATTGGATAATTTTTCTCATTTTAGCTACGTATAAATTGGTAACAAATCTATTCCAACCATAACTTAATCAACTTGTATTATATATTATGTAATCTTGAGATACCATAGACACGTATACAATGTTTCGACCTATCATGTCGACACATCTATATATATTTCGGAACAACCATAGACACTCTATATGTGAATGTTGGAGTTAGCTATACAGGGTTGAGGTTGATTCCAAAATATATATAGTTTGAGTTGTGATCAATACTGAGATACGTATACACTGGGTCGTGGATTGATTCAAGATAATATTTATCGATTTATTTCTGTACATCTAACTGTGGACAACTAGTTGTAGGTTACTAACGAGGACAGCTGACTTAATAAACTTAAAACATCAAAATATATTAAAAGTGTTGTAAATATATTTTGAACATACTTTGATATATATGTATATATTGTTATAGGTTCGTGAATCAACCAGTGGCCAAGTCTTACTTCCCGACGAAGTAAAAATCTGTGAAAGTGAGTTATAGTCCCACTTTTAAAATCTAATATTTTTGGGATGAGAATACATGCAGGTTTTATAAATGATTTACAAAATAGACACAAGTACGTGAAACTACATTCTATGGTTGAATTATCGAAATCGAATATGCCCCTTTTTATTAAGTCTGGTAATCTAAGAATTAGGGAACAGACACCCTAATTGACGCGAATCCTAAAGATAGATCTATTGGGCCTAACAAACCCCATCCAAAGTACCGGATGCTTTAGTACTTCGAAATTTATATCATATCCGAAGGGTGTCCCGGAATGATGGGGATATTCTTATATATGCATCTTGTTATTGTCGGTTACCAGGTGTTCACCATATGAATGATTTTTATCTCTATGTATGGGATGTGTATTGAAATATGAAATCTTGTGGTCTATTGTTACGATTTGATATATATAGGTTAAACCTATAACTCACCAACATTTTTGTTGACGTTTTAAGCATGTTTATTCTCAGGTGATTATTAAGAGCTTCCGCTGTCGCATACTTAAATAAGGACAAGATTTGGAGTCCATGCTTGTATGATATTGTGTAAAAACTGCATTCAAGAAACTTATTTTGTTGTAACATATTTGTATTGTAAACCATTATGTAATGGTCGTGTGTAAACAGGATATATTAGATTATCATTATTTGATAATCTACGTAAAGCTTTTTAAACCTTTATTGATGAAATAAAGGTTATGGTTTGTTTAAAAATGAATGCAGTCTTTGAAAAACGTCTCATATAGAGGTCAAAACCTCGCAACGAAATCAATTAATATGGAACGTTTTTAATCAATAAGAACGGGACATTTCAGTTGGTATCAGAATGGCTCACAAACTAGTGAACCAGATTGAAGAAAGAATTAAAGAACAGACTGGTGAAGAGGCCAATGTGAAGCAAGTCAAAAGAAAGTGGGAGGAAAACGGTGATAAGAATCACCAATACAACAACAACAGCAATTACAACAATAATCGCAACAATTATCCCAACAATCGCAACATCAATCGCAACTACAACAAATGGCCCAACAACAACAACAACAACAACAGCAACTACAACAATCATCCCAACAACAATAATAACCGCAACAATAACAACAATCAGAAGCAGCTATGCCAAAGGTGTGAAAAGTATCACTCGGGGTTCTGCACCAAATTTTGCAACAAGTGTAAAAGAAATGGTCATAGCGTGGCGAAGTGTGAGGTCTACGGACCAGGGGTTAATAGAACGAAAGGAACAAATGGTGTTGGAACGAGTAATGGCGGAGCAAGTAGTGTCGGAGCAAGTTATGCCAATGTAGTTTGTTATAAATGTGGAAAACCGGGCCACATTATTAGAAATTGCCCGAACCAGGAGAACACGAATGGACAAGGCCGCGGAAGAGTTTTCAATATTAATGCGGCAGAGGCACAGGAAGACCCGGAGCTTGTTACGGGTACGTTTCTTATTGACAATAAATCTGCTTACGTTTTATTTGATTCGGGTGCGGATAGAAGCTATATGAGTAGAGATTTTTGTGCTAAATTAAGTTGTCCATTGACGCCTTTGGATAGTAAATTTTTACTCGAATTAGCAAATGGTAAATTAATTTCAGCAGATAATATATGTCGGAATCGAGAAATTAAACTGGTTAGCGAAACATTTAAGATTGATTTGATACCCATAGAGTTAGGGAGTTTTGATGTGATAATCGGTATGGACTGGTTGAAAGAAGTGAAAGCGGAGATCGTTTGTTACAAAAATGCAATTCGCATTATACGAGAAAAAGGAAAACCCTTAATGGTGTACGGAGAAAAGGGCAACACGAAGCTACATCTTATTAGTAATTTGAAGGCACAAAAACTAATAAGAAAAGGTTGCTATGCTGTTCTAGCACACGTCGAGAAAGTACAAACTGAAGAAAAGAGCATCAATGATGTTCCCATTGCAAAAGAATTTCCCGATGTATTTCCGAAAGAATTACCGGGATTACCCCCACATCGATCCGTTGAATTCCAAATAGATCTTGTACCAGGAGCTGCACCAATAGCTCGTGCTCCTTACAGACTCGCACCCAGCGAGATGAAAGAACTGCAAAGCCAATTACAAGAACTTTTAGAGCGTGGTTTCATTCGACCAAGCACATCACCGTGGGGAGCTCCTGTTTTGTTTGTCAAGAAGAAAGATGGTACATTCAGGTTATGTATCGACTACCGAGAGTTAAACAAACTTACCATCAAGAACCGCTACCCACTACCGAGAATCGACGACTTATTTGATCAACTACAAGGCTCGTCTGTTTATTCAAAGATTGACTTATGTTCCGGGTATCATCAAATGCGGGTGAAAGAAGATGATATTCCAAATACTGCTTTCAGAACACGTTACGGTCAATACGAGTTTATGGTCATGCCGTTTGGTTTAACTAATGCACCAGCTGTGTTCATGGACCTTATGAACCGAGTGTGTGGACCATACCTTGACAAGTTTGTCATTGTTTTCATTGATGACATACTTATTTACTCAAAGAATGACCAAGAACACGGTGAACATTTGAGAAAGGTGTTAGAAGTATTGAGGAAGGAAGAATTGTACGCTAAGTTTTCAAAGTGTGCATTTTGGTTGGAAGAAGTTCAATTCCTCGGTCACATAGTGAACAAAGAAGGTATTAAGGTGGATCCGGCAAAGATAGAAACTGTTGAAAAGTGGGAAACCCCGAAAACTCCGAAACACATACGCCAGTTTTTAGGACTAGCTGGTTACTACAGAAGGTTCATCCAAGACTTTTCCAGAATAGCAAAACCCTTGACTGCATTAACGCATAAAGGGAAGAAATTTGAATGGAATGATGAACAAGAGAAAGCGTTTCAGTTATTGAAGAAAAAGCTAACTACGGCACCTATATTGTCATTGCCTGAAGGGAATGATGATTTTGTGATTTATTGTGATGCATCAAAGCAAGGTCTCGATTGTGTATTAATGCAACGAACGAAGGTGATTGCTTATGCGTCTAGACAATTGAAGATTCACGAACAAAATTATACGACGCATGATTTGGAATTAGGCGCGGTTGTTTTTGCATTAAAGACTTGGAGGCACTACTTATATGGGGTCAAAAGTATTATATATACCGACCACAAAAGTCTTCAACACATATTTAATCAGAAACAGCTGAATATGAGGCAGCGTAGGTGGATTGAATTATTGAATGATTACGACTTTGAGATTCGTTACCACCTGGGGAAGGCAAATGTGGTAGCCAATGCCTTGAGCAGGAAGGACAGAGAACCCATTCGAGTAAAATCTATGAATATAATGATTCATAATAACCTTACTACTCAAATAAAGGAGGCGCAACAAGGAGTTTTAAAAGATGGAAATTTAAAGGATGAAATACCCAAAGGATCGAAGAAGCATCTTAATATTCGGGAAGACGGAACCCGGTATAGGGCTGAAAGGATTTGGGTACCAAAATTTGGAGATATGAGAGAAATGGTACTTAGGGAAGCTCATAAAACCAGATACTCAATACATCCTGGAACGGGGAAGATGTACAAGGATCTCAAGAAACATTTTTGGTGGCCGGGTATGAAAGCCGATGTTGCTAAATACGTAGGAGAATGTTTGACGTGTTCTAAGGTCAAAGCTGAGCATCAGAAACCATCAGGTCTACTTCAACAACCCGAAATCCCGGAATGGAAATGGGAAAACATTACCATGGATTTCATCACTAAATTGCCAAGGACTGCAAGTGGTTTTGATACTATTTGGGTAATAGTTGACCGTCTCTCCAAATCAGCACACTTCTTGCCAATAAGAGAAGATGACAAGATGGAGAAGTTAGCACGACTGTATTTGAAGGAAGTCATCTCCAGACATGGAATACCAATCTCTATTATCTCTGATAGGGATGGCAGATTTATTTCAAGATTCTGGCAGACATTACAGCAAGCATTAGGAACTCGTCTAGACATGAGTACTGCCTATCATCCACAAACTGATGGGCAGAGCGAAAGGACGATACAAACGCTTGAAGACATGCTACGAGCATGTGTTATTGATTTCGGAAACAGTTGGGATCGACATCTACCGTTAGCAGAATTTTCCTACAACAACAGCTACCATTCAAGCATTGAGATGGCGCCGTTTGAAGCACTTTATGGTAGAAAGTGCAGGTCTCCGATTTGTTGGAGTGAAGTGGGGGATAGACAGATTACGGGTCCGGAGATTATACAAGAAACTACCGAGAAGATCATCCAAATTCAACAACGGTTGAAAACCGCCCAAAGTCGACAAAAGAGCTACGCTGACATTAAAAGAAAAGATATAGAATTTGAAATTGGAGAGATGGTCATGCTTAAAGTTGCACCTTGGAAAGGCGTTGTTCGATTTGGTAAACGAGGGAAATTAAATCCAAGGTATATTGGACCATTCAAGATTATTGATCGTATCGGACCAGTAGCTTACCGACTAGAGTTACCTCAACAACTCGCGGCTGTACATAACACTTTCCACGTCTCGAATTTAAAGAAATGTTTTTCTAAAGAAGATCTCACTATTCCGTTAGATGAAATCCAAATCAACGAAAAACTTCAATTCATCGAAGAACCCGTCGAAATAATGGATCGTGAGGTTAAAAGACTTAAGCAAAACAAGATACCAATTGTTAAAGTTCGATGGAATGCTCGTAGAGGACCTGAGTTCACCTGGGAGCGTGAAGATCAGATGAAGAAGAAATACCCGCATCTATTTCCAGAAGATTCGTCAACACCTTCAACAGCTTAAAATTTCGGGACGAAATTTATTTAACGGGTAGGTACTGTAGTGACCCGAACTTTTCCATGTTTATATATATTAATTGAGATTGATATTTACATGATTAAATGTTTCCAACATGTTAAGCAATCAAACTTGTTAAGACTTGATTAATTGAAATAGGTTTCATATAGACAATTGACCACCCAAGTTCACCGGTGATTCACGAACGTTAAAACTTGTAAAAACTATATGATGACATATATATGGTTATATATATAGTTAACATTATATTATGATAAGTAAACATATCATTAAGTATATTAACAATGAACTACATATGTAAAAACAAGACTACTAACTTAATGATTTTGAAGCGAGACATATATGTAACGATTATCGTTGTAACGACATTTAATGTATATATATCATATTAAGAGATATTCGTACATCATAATATCATGATAATATAATAATTTAAAATCTCTTTTGATATTATAAACATTGGGTTAACAACATTTAACAAGATCGTTAACCTAAAGGTTTCAAAACAACATTTACATGTAACGACTAACGATGACTTAACGACTCAGTTAAAATGTATATACATGTAGTGTTTTAATATGTATTTATACACTTTTGAAAGACTTCAATACACTTATCAAAATACTTCTACTTAACAAAAATGCTTACAATTACATCCTCGTTCAGTTTCATCAACAATTCTACTCGTATGCACCCGTATTCGTACTCGTACAATACACAGCTTTTAGATGTATGTACTATTGGTATATACACTCCAATGATCAGCTCTTAGCAGCCCATGTGAGTCACCTAACACATGTGGGAACCATCATTTGGCAACTAGCATGAAATATCTCATAAAATTACAAAAATATGAGTAATCATTCATGACTTATTTACATGAAAACAAAATTACATATCCTTTATATCTAATCCATACACCAACGACCAAAAACACCTACAAACACTTTCATTCTTCAATTTTATTCATCTAATTGATCTCTCTCAAGTTCTATCTTCAAGTTCTAAGTGTTCTTCATAAACTCCAAAAGTTCTAGTTTCATAAAATCAAGAATACTTTCAAGTTTGCTAGCTCACTTCCAATCTTGTAAGGTGATCATCCAACCTCAAGAAATCTTTGTTTCTTACAGTAGGTTATCATTCTAATACAAGGTAATAATCATATTCAAACTTTGGTTCAATTTCTATAACTATAACAATCTTATTTCAAGTGATGATCTTACTTGAACTTGTTTTCGTGTCATGATTCTGCTTCAAGAACTTCGAGCCATCCAAGGATCCATTGAAGCTAGATCCATTTTTCTCTTTTCCAGTAGATTTATCCAAGGAACTTAAGGTAGTAATGATGTTCATAACATCATTCGATTCATACATATAAAGCTATCTTATTCGAAGGTTTAAATTTGTAATCACTAGAACATAGTTTAGTTAATTCTAAACTTGTTCGCAAACAAAAGTTAATCCTTCTAACTTGACTTTTAAAATCAACTAAACACATGTTCTATATCTATATGATATGCTAACTTAATGATTTAAAACCTGGAAACACGAAAAACACTGTAAAACCGAATTTACGCCGTCGTAGTAACACCGCGGGCTGTTTTGGGTTAGTTAATTAAAAACTATGATAAACTTTGATTTTAAAGTTGTTATTCTGAGAAAATGATTTTTATTATGAACATGAAACTATATCCAAAAATTATGATTAAACTCAAAGTGGAAGTATGTTTTCTAAAATGGTCATCTAGACGTCGTTCTTTCGACTGAAATGACTACCTTTACAAAAATGACTTGTAACTTATTTTTCCGACTACAAACCTATACTTTTCTGTTTAGATTCATAAAATAGAGTTCAATATGAAACCATATCAATTTGATTCACTCAAAACGGATTTAAAATGAAGAAGTTATGGGTAAAACAAGATTGGATAATTTTTCTCATTTTAGCTACGTGAAAATTGGTAACAAATCTATTCCAACCATAACTTAATCAACTTGTGTTGTATATTATGTAATCTTGAGATACCATAGACACGTATACAATGTTTCGACCTATCATGTCGACACATCTATATATATTTCGGAACAACCATAGACACTCTATATGTGAATGTTGGAGTTAGCTATACAGGGTTGAGGTTGATTCCAAAATATATATAGTTTGAGTTGTGATCAATACTGAGATACGTATACACTGGGTCGTGGATTGATTCAAGATAATATTTATCGATTTATTTCTGTACATCTAACTGTGGACAACTAGTTGTAGGTTACTAACGAGGACAGCTGACTTAATAAACTTAAAACATCAAAATATATTAAAAGTGTTGTAAATATATTTTGAACATACTTTGATATATATGTATATATTGTTATAGGTTCGTGAATCAACCAGTGGCCAAGTCTTACTTCCCGACGAAGTAAAAATCTGTGAAAGTGAGTTATAGTCCCACTTTTAAAATCTAATATTTTTGGGATGAGAATACATGCAGGTTTTATAAATGATTTACAAAATAGACACAAGTACGTGAAACTACATTCTATGGTTGAATTATCGAAATCGAATATGCCCCTTTTTATTAAGTCTGGTAATCTAAGAATTAGGGAACAGACACCCTAATTGACGCGAATCCTAAAGATAGATCTATTGGGCCTAACAAACCCCATCCAAAGTACCGGATGCTTTAGTACTTCGAAATTTATATCATATCCGAAGGGTGTCCCGGAATGATGGGGATATTCTTAAATATGCATCTTGTTAATGTCGGTTACCAGGTGTTCACCATATGAATGATTTTTATCTCTATGTATGGGATGTGTATTGAAATATGAAATCTTGTGGTCTATTATTATGATTTGATAATATATAGGTTAAACCTATAACTCACCAACATTTTTTGTTGACATTTTAAGCATGTTTATTCTCAGGTGATTATTAAGAGCTTCCGCTATCGCATACTTAAATAAGGACGAGATTTGAAGTCCATGCTTGTATGATATTGTGTAAAAACTGCATTCAAGAAACTTTTTTTTCGTTGTAACATATTTGTATTGTAAACCATTATGTAATGGTCGTGTGTAAACAGGATATTATAGATTATCATTATTTGATAATCTACGTAAAGCTTTTTAAACCTTTATTGATGAAATAAAGGTTATGGTTTGTTTTAAAATGAATGCAATCTTTGAAAAACGTCTCATATAGAGGTCAAAACCTCGCAACGAAATCAATTAATATGGAACGTCCCGTTCTTATTGATTAAAAACGTTCCATATTAATTGATTTCGTTGCGAGGTTTTGACCTCTATATGAGACGTTTTTCAAAGACTGCATTCATTTTTAAAACAAACCATAACCTTTATTTCATAGATAAAGGTTTTAAAAAGCTTTACGTAGATTATCAAATAATGATAATCTAAAATATCCTGTTTACACACGACCATTACATAATGGTTTACAATACAAATATGTTACAACAAAATAAGTTTCTTGAATGCAGTTTTTACACAATATCATACAAGCATGGACTCCAAATCTCGTCCTTATTTAAGTATGCGACAGCGGAAGCTCTTAATAATCACCTGAGAATAAACATGCTTAAAACGTCAACAAAAATGTTGGTGAGTTATAGGTTTAACCTATATATATCAAATCATAATAATAGACCACAAGAGTTCATATTTCAATACACATCCCATACATAGAGATAAAAATCATTCATATGGTGAACACCTGGTAACCGACATTAACAAGATGCATATATAAGAATATCCCCATCATTCCGGGACACCCTTCGGATATGATATAAATTTCGAAGTACTAAAGCATCCGGTACTTTGGATGGGGTTTGTTAGGCCCAATAGATCTATCTTTAGGATTCGCGTCAATTAGGGTGTCTGTTCCCTAATTCTTAGATTACCAGACTTAATAAAAAGGGGCATATTCGATTTCGATAATTCAACCATAGAATGTAGTTTCACGTACTTGTGTCTATTTTGTAAATCATTTATAAAACCTGCATGTATTCTCATCCCAAAAATATTAGATTTTAAAAGTGGGACTATAACTCACTTTAACAGATTTTTACTTCGTCGGGAAGTAAGACTTGGCCACTGGTTAATTCACGAACCTATAACAATATATACATATATATCAAAGTATGTTCAAAATATATTTACAACACTTTTAATATATTTTGATTTTTTAAGTTTATTAAGTCAGCTGTCCTCGTTAGTAACCTACAACTAGTTGTCCACAGTTAGATGTGCAGAAATAAATCGATAAATATTATCTTGAATCAATCCACGACCCAGTGTATACGTATCTCAGTATTGATCACAACTCAAACTATATATATTTTGGAATCAACCTCAACCCTGTATAGCTAACTCCAACATTCACATATAGAGTGTCTATGGTTGTTCCGAAATATATATAGATGTGTCGACATGATAGGTCGAAACATTGTATACGTGTCTATGGTATCTCAAGATTACATAATATACAATACAAGTTGATTAAGTTATGGTTGGAATAGATTTGTTACCAATTTTCACGTAGCTAAAATGAGAAAAATTATCCAATCTTGTTTTACCCATAACTTCTTCATTTTAAATCCGTTTTGAGTGAATCAAATTGCTATGGTTTCATATTGAACTCTATTTTATGAATCTAAACAGAAAAGTATAGGTTTATAGTCGGAAAAATAAGTTACAAGTTATTTTTGTAAAGGTAGTCATTTCAGTCGAAAGAACGACGTCTAGATGACCATTTTAGAAAACATACTTCCACTTTGAGTTTAATCATAATTTTTGGATATAGTTTCATGTTCATAATAAAAATCATTTTCTCAGAATAACAACTTTAAAATCAAAGTTTATCATAGTTTTTAATTAACTAACCCAAAACAGCCCGCGGTGTTACTACGACGGCGTAAATCCGGTTTTACGGTGTTTTTCGTGTTTCCAGGTTTTAAATCATTAAGTTAGCATATCATATAGATATAGAACATGTGTTTAGTTGATTTTAAAAGTCAAGTTAGAAGGATTAACTTTTGTTTGCGAACAAGTTTAGAATTAACTAAACTATGTTCTAGTGAATACAAGTTTAAACCTTCGAATAAGATAGCTTTATATGTATAAATTGAATGATGTTATGAACATCATTACTGCCTTAAGTTCCTTGGATAAACCTACTGGAAAAGAGAAAAATGGATCTAGCTTCAATGGATCCTTGGATGGCTCGAAGTTCTTGAAGCAGAATCATGACACGAAAACAAGTTCAAGTAAGATCATCACTTGAAATAAGATTGTTATAGTTATAGAAATTGAACCAAAGTTTGAATATGATTATTACCTTGTATTAGAATGATAACCTACTGTAAGAAACAAAGATTTCTTGAGGTTGGATGATCACCTTACAAGATTGGAAGTGAGCTAGCAAACTTGAAAGTATTCTTGATTTTATGAAACTATAACTTTTGGAATTTATGAAGAACACTTAGAACTTGAAGATAGAACTTGAGAGAGATCAATTAGATGAAGAAAATTGAAGAATGAAAGTGTTTGTAGGTGTTTTTGGTCGTTGGTGTATGGATTAGATATAAAGGATATGTAATTTTGTTTTCATGTAAATAAGTCATGAATGATTACTCATATTTTTGTAATTTTATGAGATATTTCATGCTAGTTGCCAAATGATGGTTCCCACATGTGTTAGGTGACTCACATGGGCTGCTAAGAGCTGATCATTGGAGTGTATATACCAATAGTACATACATCTAAAAGCTGTGTATTGTACGAGTACGAATACGGGTTCATACGAGTAGAATTGTTGATGAAACTGAACGAGGATGTAATTGTAAGCATTTTTGTTAAGTAGAAGTATTTTGATAAGTGTATTGAAGTCTTTCAAAAGTGTATAAATACATATTAAAACACTACATGTATATACATTTTAACTGAGTCGTTAAGTCATCGTTAGTCGTTACATGTAAGTGTTGTTTTGAAACCTTTAGGTTAACGATCTTGTTAAATGTTGTTAACCCAATGTTTATAATATCAAATGAGATTTTAAATTATTATATTATCATGATATTATCATGTATGAATATCTCTTAATATGATATATATACATTAAATGTCTTTACAACGATAATCGTTACATATATGTCTCGTTTAAAAATCATTAAGTTAGTAGTCTTGTTTTTACATATGTAGTTCATTGTTAATATACTTAATGATATGTTTACTTATCATAGTATCATGTTAACTATATATATATCCATATATATGTCATCATATAGTTTTTACAAGTTTTAACGTTCGTGAATCACCGGTCAACTTGGGTGGTCAATTGTCTATATGAAACATATTTCAATTAATCAAGTCTTAACAAGTTTGATTGCTTAACATGTTGGAAACATTTAATCATGTAAATATCAATCTCAATTAATATATATAAACATGGAAAAGTTCGGGTCACTACAGTACCTACCCGTTAAATAAATTTCGTCCCGAAATTTTAAGCTGTTGAAGGTGTTGACGAATCTTCTGGAAATAGATGCGGGTATTTCTTCTTCATCTGATCTTCACGCTCCCAGGTGAACTCGGGTCCTCTACGAGCATTCCATCGAACCTTAACAATTGGTATCTTGTTTTGCTTAAGTCTTTTAACCTCACGATCCATTATTTCGACGGGTTCTTCGATGAATTGAAGTTTTTCGTTGATTTGGATTTCATCTAACGGAATAGTGAGATCTTCTTTAGCAAAACATTTCTTTAAATTCGAGACGTGGAAAGTGTTATGTACAGCCGCGAGTTGTTGAGGTAACTCTAGTCGGTAAGCTACTGGTCCGACACGATCAATAATCTTGAATGGTCCAATATACCTTGGATTTAATTTCCCTCGTTTACCAAATCGAACAACGCCTTTCCAAGGTGCAACTTTAAGCATGACCATCTCTCCAATTTTAAATTCTATATCTTTTCTTTTAATGTCAGCGTAGCTCTTTTGTCGACTCTGGGCGGTTTTCAACCGTTGTTGAATTTGGATGATCTTCTCGGTAGTTTCTTGTATAATCTCTGGACCCGTAATCTGTCTATCCCCCACTTCACTCCAACAAATCGGAGACCTGCACTTTCTACCATAAAGTGCTTCAAACGGCGCCATCTCAATGCTTGAATGGTAGCTGTTGTTGTAGGAAAATTCTGCTAACGGTAGATGTCGATCCCAACTGTTTCCGAAATCAATAACACATGCTCGTAGCATGTCTTCAAGCGTTTGTATCGTCCTTTCGCTCTGCCCATCAGTTTGTGGATGATAGGCAGTACTCATGTCTAGACGAGTTCCTAATGCTTGCTGTAATGTCTGCCAGAATCTTGAAATAAATCTGCCATCCCTATCAGAGATAATAGAGATTGGTATTCCATGTCTGGAGATGACTTCCTTCAAATACAGTCGTGCTAACTTCTCCATCTTGTCATCTTCTCTTATTGGCAAAAAGTGTGCTGATTTGGTGAGACGGTCAACTATTACCCAAATAGTATCAAAACCACTTGCAGTCCTTGGCAATTTAGTGATGAAATCCATGGTAATGTTTTCCCATTTCCATTCCGGGATTTCGGGTTGTTGAAGTAGACCTGATGGTTTCTGATGCTCAGCTTTGACCTTAGAACACGTCAAACATTCTCCTACGTATTTAGCAACATCGGTTTTCATACCCGGCCACCAAAAATGTTTCTTGAGATCCTTGTACATCTTCCCCGTTCCAGGATGTATTGAGTATCTGGTTTTATGAGCTTCTCTAAGTACCATTTCTCTCATATCTCCAAATTTTGGTACCCAAATCCTTTCAGCCCTATACCGGGTTCCGTCTTCCCAAATATTAAGATGCTTCTCCGATCCTTTGGGTATTTCATCCTTTAAATTTCCCTCTTTTAAAACTCCTTGTTGCGCCTCCTTTATTTGAGTAGTAATGTTATTATGAATCATTATATTCATAGATTTTACTCGAATGGGTTCTCTGTCCTTCCTGATCAAGGCATCGGCTACCACATTTGCCTTCCCCGGGTGGTAACGAATCTCAAAGTCGTAATCATTCAATAATTCAATCCACCTACGCTGCCTCATATTCAGTTGTTTCTGATTAAATATGTGTTGAAGACTTTTGTGGTCGGTATATATAATACTTTTGACCCCATATAAGTAGTGCCTCCAAGTCTTTAATGCAAAAACAACCGCGCCTAATTCCAAATCATGCGTCGTATAATTTTGTTCGTGAATCTTCAATTGTCTAGACGCATAAGCAATCACCTTCGTTCGTTGCATTAATACACAACCGAGACCTTGCTTTGATGCATCACAATAAATCACAAAATCATCATTCCCTTCAGGCAATGACAATATAGGTGCCGTAGTTAGCTTTTTCTTCAATAACTGAAACGCTTTCTCTTGTTCATCATTCCATTCAAATTTCTTCCCTTTATGCGTTAATGCAGTCAAGGGTTTTGCTATTCTGGAAAAGTCTTGGATGAACCTTCTGTAGTAACCAGCTAGTCCTAAAAACTGGCGTATGTGTTTCGGAGTTTTCGGGGTTTCCCACTTTTCAACAGTTTCTATCTTTGCCGGATCCACCTTAATACCTTCTTTGTTCACTATGTGACCGAGGAATTGAACTTCTTCCAACCAAAATGCACACTTTGAAAACTTAGCGTACAATTCTTCCTTCCTCAATACTTCTAACACCTTTCTCAAATGTTCACCGTGTTCTTGGTCATTCTTTGAGTAAATAAGTATGTCATCAATGAAAACAATGACAAACTTGTCAAGGTATGGTCCACACACTCGGTTCATAAGGTCCATGAACACAGCTGGTGCATTAGTTAAACCAAACGGCATGACCATAAACTCGTAATGACCGTAACGTGTCCTGAAAGCAGTCTTTGGAATATCATCTTCTTTCACCCGCATTTGATGATACCCGGAACGTAAGTCAATCTTTGAATAAATAGACGAGCCTTGTAGTTGATCAAATAAGTCATCGATTCTCGGTAGTGGGTAACGGTTCTTGATGGTAAGTTTGTTCAACTCTCGGTAGTCGATACACAACCTGAATGTACCATCTTTCTTCTTGACAAACAAAACAGGAGCTCCCCACGGTGATGTGCTTGGTCGAATGAAACCACGCTCTAAAAGTTCTTGTAATTGGCTTTGTAGTTCTTTCATCTCGCTGGGTGCGAGTCTGTAAGGAGCACGAGCTATTGGTGCAGCTCCTGGTACAAGATCTATTTGACCTATATTATAGATATTAATATATATAATATGTAATTTCAAATTATAATTTAGACTTAATTTGGGTATTTATATCAGTTCCTAATTATAGTACGTTGTTTCTAGAATGTTATGCTTACGGATTAGTAATGTTCGCTTCTCACCAAAGTGAGAACAAGAACATCGGGCTACAACTATTAAACAAAACGTTTCCACAAGTGACGGAGTCGGTAATTGGGGTAAGAAATGAGGTTTTTAGATTATTACGGGACTGTTGGACATTACGTAACCCTCGTCCCTTTGACGACGTTACAACACGCTGTCTTATCAACGGCCATAACGGTTATGTTGCACAAGACCAAGGATGGGAAGTAGTCCTAGTAAAACCAGAATGCATGACTTGTTTCTGGACGTATGAATTACGTGTCTTTATTGCCTTTGCTGAACGACTTGTGTACTAGCTTGAATTATCTTCACAACTATCTTGTATCAAAGTTATTGTGTACTATATTTCATGCTTTATGTAAAATAAGCGGTATTGTAAGTTTGTAAAATATTGTATAAAAGTTTGAACGCGAAATATTATTATAATCAGTTTTTCATATAGAATTGTAGTAGTTGAATTGTATATTAGCTACTAAGTATGAACTTAACGGGTAGGTACTACCCGAATTTAAACTTATAAAACGCTAATATGAAGAAAAAGCTTTTATAAATGAGTTCATATTATGCTACGAAATACTATTAACTACTCTTAATATTCTGTATGATTAACTTGTTCCATTTAACTATTTTGAAGGAAATGGCACCGACTACTCGACACACCGTGAATATGAATGAAGAGGAATTCCGTACTTTTCTAGCTTCAAACATAGCCGCAGTACAGGCTGCGCTACATACCAACAATAACCTTGGATCTAGCAGTACAGGAAATCGTGTAGGATGCACCTTCAAAGAATTCACTGCCTGCAAACCTTTAGAATTTGATGGAACCGAAGGACCGATCGGATTGAAACGGTGGACCGAGAAGGTCGAATCGGTGTTTGCCATAAGTAAGTGTACTGAAGAGGACAAAGTAAAGTACGCTACGCATACCTTCACAGGTTCTGCGTTAACATGGTGGAATACCTATCTAGAGCAAGTGGGACAAGACGATGCGTACGCACTACCGTGGTCAACATTCAAGCACTTGATGAACGAGAAGTACCGTCCCAGAACCGAGGTCAATAAGCTCAAGACATAACTTAGAGGGTTACGAACCCAAGGATTTGATATTACAACGTACGAAAGACGATTCACAGAATTGTGCCTATTGTGTCCGGGAGCATTCGAAGATGAGGAAGAGAAGATCGACGCGTTTGTGAAAGGATTACCAGAAAGAATCCAAGAAGATATAAGTTCACATGAGCCCGCCTCCATACAACAGGCATGTAGAATGGCTCACAAACTAGTGAACCAGATTGAAGAAAGAATTAAAGAACAGACTGGTGAAGAGGCCAATGTGAAGCAAGTCAAAAGAAAGTGGGAGGAAAACGGTGATAAGAATCACCAATACAACAACAACAGCAATTACAACAATAATCGCAACAATTATCCCAACAATCGCAACATCAATCGCAACTACAACAAATGGCCCAACAACAACAACAACAACAACAGCAACTACAACAATCATCCCAACAACAATAATAACCGCAACAATAACAACAATCAGAAGCAGCTATGCCAAAGGTGTGAAAAGTATCACTCGGGGTTCTGCACCAAATTTTGCAACAAGTGTAAAAGAAATGGTCATAGCGTGGCGAAGTGTGAGGTCTACGGACCAGGGGTTAATAGAACGAAAGGAACAAATGGTGTTGGAACGAGTAATGGCGGAGCAAGTAGTGTCGGAGCAAGTTATGCCAATGTAGTTTG
This sequence comes from Rutidosis leptorrhynchoides, assembly GCF_046630445.1. Classification (NCBI taxonomy): domain Eukaryota; kingdom Viridiplantae; phylum Streptophyta; class Magnoliopsida; order Asterales; family Asteraceae; genus Rutidosis; species Rutidosis leptorrhynchoides. The sequence continues at coordinate 553,810,341 of NC_092336.1, read as the reverse complement.
TTATAAATGTGGAAAACCGGGCCACATTATTAGAAATTGCCCGAACCAGGAGAACACGAATGGACAAGGCCGCGGAAGAGTTTTCAATATTAATGCGGCAGAGGCACAGGAAGACCCGGAGCTTGTTACGGGTACGTTTCTTATTGACAATAAATCTGCTTACGTTTTATTTGATTCGGGTGCGGATAGAAGCTATATGAGTAGAGATTTTTGTGCTAAATTAAGTTGTCCATTGACGCCTTTGGATAGTAAATTTTTACTCGAATTAGCAAATGGTAAATTAATTTCAGCAGATAATATATGTCGGAATCGAGAAATTAAACTGGTTAGCGAAACATTTAAGATTGATTTGATACCCATAGAGTTAGGGAGTTTTGATGTGATAATCGGTATGGACTGGTTGAAAGAAGTGAAAGCGGAGATCGTTTGTTACAAAAATGCAATTCGCATTATACGAGAAAAAGGAAAACCCTTAATGGTGTACGGAGAAAAGGGCAACACGAAGCTACATCTTATTAGTAATTTGAAGGCACAAAAACTAATAAGAAAAGGTTGCTATGCTGTTCTAGCACACGTCGAGAAAGTACAAACTGAAGAAAAGAGCATCAATGATGTTCCCATTGCAAAAGAATTTCCCGATGTATTTCCGAAAGAATTACCGGGATTACCCCCACATCGATCCGTTGAATTTCAAATAGATCTTGTACCAGGAGCTGCACCAATAGCTCGTGCTCCTTACAGACTCGCACCCAGCGAGATGAAAGAACTGCAAAGCCAATTACAAGAACTTTTAGAGCGTGGTTTCATTCGACCAAGCACATCACCGTGGGGAGCTCCTGTTTTGTTTGTCAAGAAGAAAGATGGTACATTCAGGTTATGTATCGACTACCGAGAGTTAAACAAACTTACCATCAAGAACCGCTACCCACTACCGAGAATCGACGACTTATTTGATCAACTACAAGGCTCGTCTGTTTATTCAAAGATTGACTTACGTTCCGGGTATCATCAAATGCGGGTGAAAGAAGATGATATTCCAAAGACTGCTTTCAGAACACGTTACGGTCAATACGAGTTTATGGTCATGCCGTTTGGTTTAACTAATGCACCAGCTGTGTTCATGGACCTTATGAACCGAGTGTGTGGACCATACCTTGACAAGTTTGTCATTGTTTTCATTGATGACATACTTATTTACTCAAAGAATGACCAAGAACACGGTGAACATTTGAGAAAGGTGTTAGAAGTATTGAGGAAGGAAGAATTGTACGCTAAGTTTTCAAAGTGTGCATTTTGGTTGGAAGAAGTTCAATTCCTCGGTCACATAGTGAACAAAGAAGGTATTAAGGTGGATCCGGCAAAGATAGAAACTGTTGAAAAGTGGGAAACCCCGAAAACTCCGAAACACATACGCCAGTTTTTAGGACTAGCTGGTTACTACAGAAGGTTCATCCAAGACTTTTCCAGAATAGCAAAACCCTTGACTGCATTAACGCATAAAGGGAAGAAATTTGAATGGAATGATGAACAAGAGAAAGCGTTTCAGTTATTGAAGAAAAAGCTAACTACGGCACCTATATTGTCATTGCCTGAAGGGAATGATGATTTTGTGATTTATTGTGATGCATCAAAGCAAGGTCTCGATTGTGTATTAATGCAACGAACGAAGGTGATTGCTTATGCGTCTAGACAATTGAAGATTCACGAACAAAATTATACGACGCATGATTTGGAATTAGGCGCGGTTGTTTTTGCATTAAAGACTTGGAGGCACTACTTATATGGGGTCAAAAGTATTATATATACCGACCACAAAAGTCTTCAACACATATTTAATCAGAAACAGCTGAATATGAGGCAGCGTAGGTGGATTGAATTATTGAATGATTACGACTTTGAGATTCGTTACCACCCGGGGAAGGCAAATGTGGTAGCCAATGCCTTGAGCAGGAAGGACAGAGAACCCATTCGAGTAAAATCTATGAATATAATGATTCATAATAACCTTACTACTCAAATAAAGGAGGCGCAACAAGGAGTTTTAAAAGAGGGAAATTTAAAGGATGAAATACCCAAAGGATCGAAGAAGCATCTTAATATTCGGGAAGACGGAACCCGGTATAGGGCTGAAAGGATTTGGGTACCAAAATTTGGAGATATGAGAGAAATGGTACTTAGGGAAGCTCATAAAACCAGATACTCAATACATCCTGGAACGGGGAAGATGTACAAGGATCTCAAGAAACATTTTTGGTGGCCGGGTATGAAAGCCGATGTTGCTAAATACGTAGGAGAATGTTTGACGTGTTCTAAGGTCAAAGCTGAGCATCAGAAACCATCAGGTCTACTTCAACAACCCGAAATCCCGGAATGGAAATGGGAAAACATTACCATGGATTTCATCACTAAATTGCCAAGGACTGCAAGTGGTTTTGATACTATTTGGGTAATAGTTGACCGTCTCTCCAAATCAGCACACTTCTTGCCAATAAGAGAAGATGACAAGATGGAGAAGTTAGCACGACTGTATTTGAAGGAAGTCATCTCCAGACATGGAATACCAATCTCTATTATCTCTGATAGGGATGGCAGATTTATTTCAAGATTCTGGCAGACATTACAGCAAGCATTAGGAACTCGTCTAGACATGAGTACTGCCTATCATCCACAAACTGATGGGCAGAGCGAAAGGACGATACAAACGCTTGAAGACATGCTACGAGCATGTGTTATTGATTTCGGAAACAGTTGGGATCGACATCTACCGTTAGCAGAATTTTCCTACAACAACAGCTACCATTCAAGCATTGAGATGGCGCCGTTTGAAGCACTTTATGGTAGAAAGTGCAGGTCTCCGATTTGTTGGAGTGAAGTGGGGGATAGACAGATTACGGGTCCGGAGATTATACAAGAAACTACCGAGAAGATCATCCAAATTCAACAACGGTTGAAAACCGCCCAAAGTCGACAAAAGAGCTACGCTGACATTAAAAGAAAAGATATAGAATTTGAAATTGGAGAGATGGTCATGCTTAAAGTTGCACCTTGGAAAGGCGTTGTTCGATTTGGTAAACGAGGGAAATTAAATCCAAGGTATATTGGACCATTCAAGATTATTGATCGTATCGGACCAGTAGCTTACCGACTAGAGTTACCTCAACAACTCGCGGCTGTACATAACACTTTCCACGTCTCGAATTTAAAGAAATGTTTTTCTAAAGAAGATCTCACTATTCCGTTAGATGAAATCCAAATCAACGAAAAACTTCAATTCATCGAAGAACCCGTCGAAATAATGGATCGTGAGGTTAAAAGACTTAAGCAAAACAAGATACCAATTGTTAAAGTTCGATGGAATGCTCGTAGAGGACCTGAGTTCACCTGGGAGCGTGAAGATCAGATGAAGAAGAAATACCCGCATCTATTTCCAGAAGATTCGTCAACACCTTCAACAGCTTAAAATTTCGGGACGAAATTTATTTAACGGGTAGGTACTGTAGTGACCCGAACTTTTCCATGTTTATATATATTAATTGAGATTGATATTTACATGATTAAATGTTTCCAACATGTTAAGCAATCAAACTTGTTAAGACTTGATTAATTGAAATAGGTTTCATATAGACAATTGACCACCCAAGTTCACCGGTGATTCACGAACGTTAAAACTTGTAAAAACTATATGATGACATATATATGGTTATATATATAGTTAACATTATATTATGATAAGTAAACATATCATTAAGTATATTAACAATGAACTACATATGTAAAAACAAGACTACTAACTTAATGATTTTGAAGCGAGACATATATGTAACGATTATCGTTGTAACGACATTTAATGTATATATATCATATTAAGAGATATTCGTACATCATAATATCATGATAATATAATAATTTAAAATCTCTTTTGATATTATAAACATTGGGTTAACAACATTTAACAAGATCGTTAACCTAAAGGTTTCAAAACAACATTTACATGTAACGACTAACGATGACTTAACGACTCAGTTAAAATGTATATACATGTAGTGTTTTAATATGTATTTATACACTTTTGAAAGACTTCAATACACTTATCAAAATACTTCTACTTAACAAAAATGCTTACAATTACATCCTCGTTCAGTTTCATCAACAATTCTACTCGTATGCACCCGTATTCGTACTCGTACAATACACAGCTTTTAGATGTATGTACTATTGGTATATACACTCCAATGATCAGCTCTTAGCAGCCCATGTGAGTCACCTAACACATGTGGGAACCATCATTTGGCAACTAGCATGAAATATCTCATAAAATTACAAAAATATGAGTAATCATTCATGACTTATTTACATGAAAACAAAATTACATATCCTTTATATCTAATCCATACACCAACGACCAAAAACACCTACAAACACTTTCATTCTTCAATTTTATTCATCTAATTGATCTCTCTCAAGTTCTATCTTCAAGTTCTAAGTGTTCTTCATAAACTCCAAAAGTTCTAGTTTCATAAAATCAAGAATACTTTCAAGTTTGCTAGCTCACTTCCAATCTTGTAAGGTGATCATCCAACCTCAAGAAATCTTTGTTTCTTACAGTAGGTTATCATTCTAATACAAGGTAATAATCATATTCAAACTTTGGTTCAATTTCTATAACTATAACAATCTTATTTCAAGTGATGATCTTACTTGAACTTGTTTTCGTGTCATGATTCTGCTTCAAGAACTTCGAGCCATCCAAGGATCCATTGAAGCTAGATCCATTTTTCTCTTTTCCAGTAGATTTATCCAAGGAACTTAAGGTAGTAATGATGTTCATAACATCATTCGATTCATACATATAAAGCTATCTTATTCGAAGGTTTAAATTTGTAATCACTAGAACATAGTTTAGTTAATTCTAAACTTGTTCGCAAACAAAAGTTAATCCTTCTAACTTGACTTTTAAAATCAACTAAACACATGTTCTATATCTATATGATATGCTAACTTAATGATTTAAAACCTGGAAACACGAAAAACACTGTAAAACCGAATTTACGCCGTCGTAGTAACACCGCGGGCTGTTTTGGGTTAGTTAATTAAAAACTATGATAAACTTTGATTTTAAAGTTGTTATTCTGAGAAAATGATTTTTATTATGAACATGAAACTATATCCAAAAATTATGATTAAACTCAAAGTGGAAGTATGTTTTCTAAAATGGTCATCTAGACGTCGTTCTTTCGACTGAAATGACTACCTTTACAAAAATGACTTGTAACTTATTTTTCCGACTACAAACCTATACTTTTCTGTTTAGATTCATAAAATAGAGTTCAATATGAAACCATATCAATTTGATTCACTCAAAACGGATTTAAAATGAAGAAGTTATGGGTAAAACAAGATTGGATAATTTTTCTCATTTTAGCTACGTGAAAATTGGTAACAAATCTATTCCAACCATAACTTAATCAACTTGTGTTGTATATTATGTAATCTTGAGATACCATAGACACGTATACAATGTTTCGACCTATCATGTCGACACATCTATATATATTTCGGAACAACCATAGACACTCTATATGTGAATGTTGGAGTTAGCTATACAGGGTTGAGGTTGATTCCAAAATATATATAGTTTGAGTTGTGATCAATACTGAGATACGTATACACTGGGTCGTGGATTGATTCAAGATAATATTTATCGATTTATTTCTGTACATCTAACTGTGGACAACTAGTTGTAGGTTACTAACGAGGACAGCTGACTTAATAAACTTAAAACATCAAAATATATTAAAAGTGTTGTAAATATATTTTGAACATACTTTGATATATATGTATATATTGTTATAGGTTCGTGAATCAACCAGTGGCCAAGTCTTACTTCCCGACGAAGTAAAAATCTGTGAAAGTGAGTTATAGTCCCACTTTTAAAATCTAATATTTTTGGGATGAGAATACATGCAGGTTTTATAAATGATTTACAAAATAGACACAAGTACGTGAAACTACATTCTATGGTTGAATTATCGAAATCGAATATGCCCCTTTTTATTAAGTCTGGTAATCTAAGAATTAGGGAACAGACACCCTAATTGACGCGAATCCTAAAGATAGATCTATTGGGCCTAACAAACCCCATCCAAAGTACCGGATGCTTTAGTACTTCGAAATTTATATCATATCCGAAGGGTGTCCCGGAATGATGGGGATATTCTTAAATATGCATCTTGTTAATGTCGGTTACCAGGTGTTCACCATATGAATGATTTTTATCTCTATGTATGGGATGTGTATTGAAATATGAAATCTTGTGGTCTATTATTATGATTTGATAATATATAGGTTAAACCTATAACTCACCAACATTTTTTGTTGACATTTTAAGCATGTTTATTCTCAGGTGATTATTAAGAGCTTCCGCTATCGCATACTTAAATAAGGACGAGATTTGAAGTCCATGCTTGTATGATATTGTGTAAAAACTGCATTCAAGAAACTTTTTTTCGTTGTAACATATTTGTATTGTAAACCATTATGTAATGGTCGTGTGTAAACAGGATATTATAGATTATCATTATTTGATAATCTACGTAAAGCTTTTTAAACCTTTATTGATGAAATAAAGGTTATGGTTTGTTTTAAAATGAATGCAATCTTTGAAAAACGTCTCATATAGAGGTCAAAACCTCGCAACGAAATCAATTAATATGGAACGTTTTTAATCAATAAGAATGGGACATTTCAGACCCGTCCTAATCCATCTGGACGAATACATTACATTTGGTTACATCGCGAGGTACTTGACCTCTATATGATACATTTTACAAACATTACATTCGTTTTTAAAAGACAAACTTTCATTTACATCGAAAGTTGACGACATGCATACCATTTCATAATACATCCAACTATAGTTGACTTAATAATAATCTTGATGAACTCGATGACTCGAATGCAACGTCTTTTGAAATATGTCATGAATGACTCCAATTAATATCTCTAATATGAGCAAATGCACAGCGAAAGATTTCTTTCATACCTGAGAATAAACATGCTTTCAAGTGTCAACCAAAAGGTTGGTGAGTTCATAAGTTTATCATAAAAAATAAAATTCATCATTTTGATAGACCACAAGATTTAAATGCTGCATGGTACAAATGGGCCCGAATCCTATACCCACCTGTAATGTACATGCTATATCTTTTAAATACAGTACATCTTTCTCGTGTATGAAACCATTTTCCTAAATCATAGTAACCGTACACATATCTTGTGCACAAAAATAACATACACATAACCTGTGTATAAAATCATTCTCTCGATATATAACATTCACATCAACTGGTGGCAATTATCATGTCCACATAATTCAATGGTGGCAATTATCATGTCCACATAATTCAATGGTGGCAATTATCATGTCCACATAATTCAATAATAATCCGCAGAACTTCTGTCTACATAATAATTCATTCGAGGAATGTTTTGCTTGTGTCTATCTCGTCAAACATTTATAAAAGCATTTCATGTATTCGCAGTTCAAAATATATTTCAAAAGCATTTAATAAAGCAGTTGTAAAAAACAGCGCATGTATTCTCAGTCCCAAAAATGTAAAGAGAAAAAGGGATCAAATGAAACTCACTCTACAATATTTTGTAGTAAAAATATTCATACGACGAAACTGAACAATGCAGGGTTGACCTCGGATTCACGAACCTATATCAATTATATATATATATATATTAACACATATAATTGTAATTGAACAAATCTAGGTATTATTATTATTTGTTATTTTAGTAACTTGTTCGTTTCATTAATAACTAAATTAACTATATTTTTTTATACATTAAATAGATAATTAATATTTATTACAAACATATTAATATAGTTATGTTTTATGTAAATAATATATTTTTATATAAAAAATCTTTATTTGATATATTAATAATACTAATAATAATAATGATAAAAATAATAATAATATTAGTGTTAGAAATAATAAAAATGATAATAAAAATAATAATGATAAAAATAATGATAATTCTAATAATAATAATAATAATGATAGTTCTAATAATAAAAATGATAATTTATATATAAAAAAAATTAATTAGTTTCAATAATAATACTACTTACATAAAAATGATGATGATGATGATGATGATGATGATAATAATAATAATAATAATAATAATAATAATAATAATAATAATAATAATAATAATAATAATAATAATAATAATAATAATAATAATAATAATAATAATAATAATAATAATAATAAGTAAACTACCTCAAAGAAGTAGTCCAAAAAAAAAAATACCCAAGTCCAGGCTTAAACCCGCGACATCCCGCTAACCCGATAACATCCTTAACCAAAGCTCTGTCTGTTTTATTTTCTAATTAATATGATTCTTATATTTATATAACCCCCTTTTCTTCCTGTTTTCCCTTTCTTCTTCTATTTCTAAAAAAATTATGTCACAACCGGGGTTCGAACCCACGACCTCTCGTTTAACCACAATCACCCCTAACCATGTAAGCTATTTCGATTTTCTGATTTAATTACTTCCTTAAATCTATTTATCCCTAATCCAATTCTATTTATAACAGGCCTAAATATCAAGTCCATCTTCAAATCTAATTGGCCCAATACTAATTCGATCCATCACCATTTTAATTAACCCACTTGATCAAGAAGCCCGCTCTAGATGGACTAGTTCAATTTATTAATAAACCCAACAGCTTCTTTTGTTATTTAGAAAAATTTTTTTGCAGTGGCCTAGATTCGAACTCAGGACCTCTTATTAACCTGATAACACCCTAACCATTGAACCATTGCTTACTTTCTGATTCATTTAGGATTTTAAATTCTTTTAACATATTTTCAGTTTCCATCTTCTTCAAAAACTAAACCCAGAACTATTCATCGTCTCCTTCATTTTTATTATTTACATAAAATCATGGTTTCATTTCCTTCATTATATTCGTACATGTTAAGTTTTAAATGATCATTATCATACAACACTTTTATTTATCTCAATGACAAATCTAGTCTCTAAACGCTCTCGTTTGAAACATTCTTAAGTTTAAAATTAGTCGATGATAGTATGACAAAACTCAAACCTAAACATGATGAATTTTTTTTACGTACATTTAAGATGTATACCTTTTGGTATTAAGATCTACATTTAATTTGATGATTAATATATTCTACAATTTGCATTATAATTATTCATTAATGTATTTTGCTCGATAACTTTATTAGGCTAGCTAGTCTCTTTTATTCAAGATACGAAATTTAAATGTTTCAAAAAGTAGACTTACCCTAGTTGAATAGGAAGCCGGTTAACCCTTAGACTTGAAGTCGACCGAGTCAATCCATGAATACTTGGAGGTGACCTACTACGTCACAGCTTACGTGACACCTAACCGAAACTTTTTTTGTTGTTGAAGGTGGTGTAACGTAATTGTGGGTTCTGGGTTCTCGGTGGTGAGGATGAACATGATAGCTCACAATGGAAGAAGAAAATAATAAGGTAATGGTTTGTTCATGGTTGTGATCGATTGGAAAAAAAATATAAAGAAGGTAGTGATGTTGGCGCACAAGAAACAGAAACAAAGAAAAGAGATGGTGACACCATGGTGGTTGTAAAGGGTGGCGTTAATGGTGGTTCTTCATGGGTTTAAGATGGTGGTTCGTCGGAGTTGGTGGCCGGAGGTGTTAGAGGTTTAAAACAAAATAATTAATATTAACTTCATGACTGATCATTTTGTTTCTCAAACGTACAACCTTCAAAACGAACTCGCATGGAACCGAAGGCCAACGTGTAAGGGTTAAGTGTTCTCGTAGGCATCTCGTCGTCTCCTGGACTCTCTCTGATTTCTTTGATTGAATGGATTCTTAGTTCATTAGATTGTTGGCTATATTTGTTGTTGGTGTACATATACCTTATATTTATATATGCACTTTATATAAAAAAAATAGTATAAAAGATGAATTAGAGGTACACAAATATGCCGAGCAAAAAGTCATGTATTAACTATAGATGGGTCCGGAATAAAAAGGGGATGTGATTAGGTTGGTTATGGATTATAGCTGGATTCATTGGCCTTTTCTTCTAGCTTTATTATTGTGATTATTTTAAAGTTTTATCTTTGACAATATAATATTATGGTGATAGAATAGATGGGATATTTATATAATGACTATAGATAGTATATAATAATGACGCGTTCAATTGCGAAAATCACGAAATCACGATAATATGAAACCAAAAAACTTACGTCTTGACAACATGGGCTTGACCCTTTTCAATTAGTAACTTCACATCTATTTAAAAATCTCAATATTTTTAGTATTTATTTAATTTTGATCACTAAGTCATATAGATACCACATATCTATTTTATCTCATCAATTATTATTTATTTATTGATCATGATGTAGTATAAGTAAATAATTCATATGATACATATTAACTTGCATATTTAAATTTACATTTTCATTATTAACTCGATTGTTACTTAAAACGATTTTAATATGGATAATATATCGTGTCCCATTGATAATTAGTGACGGATAAAAGTCTTCGGAAAAATCTCAAAATTTTAAATTAAATAGTTTTATTTATTTTGGTCATTATGGTATAAAATTCGATCCTTAATTTATTAAATAAAAATTACATCAACTGTCCCTCTCATTTATGGGTGAAATATAAAAAGTGTTAAAATTAAATAACTAGATCCTAAATACATTTTTAGTAAGCCTAAAATTTATAGAACTCATTTTCGGATTACCGTTTATTTTAAATCACATAAGTTTGATTTAAGTTTCTCTAATTAATAATCGAAGCGTCTAACGAGTATTACAATCATTTTTAATATACTTTATTTATATATATAGATATATTTTAAATAATAATCATTATAATATCCTATTTTTATCTTATTAATTTTTAATAACAACAACATATAATACATCAAATTTTATTTCGAATTATTATTTATATATACATACACACATATCTATTTACAATTAATTATTCGTGAATCGTCGAGAGCAGTCGAAGGTCAAATAAATATATGAAAAGTTCAAAATTTTTGAGACACAACCTAACAGACTTTGCTTATCGTGTCAAAGATATTAAATCGTATCGAGAGTTTGGTTCAAAATTAGTCGAAATTTTCCGGGTCACTACAGTACCTACCTGTTAAAGAAATTTCGTCCCGAAATTTGAGTGAGGTCGTCATGGCTAACAATAAAAATGTTTTCATGACGAATATGAGTTGATAAATAGAGTTTTATCATTATTGATTAATATAGATAAAACTATTCGATCATGCGAAGCGTACGAGTGAAGCTATCACAAAAGAGTAAAAAGTTTCGTCTTAACTTTTGACATAGTCATGGTGGATTTTCGGAATTCAAGGAAAAAGATAGAACTATCAAGATAATATGTTCTTGATATGTTTAGAGGTTAGATAGAATGTAAGAGTCGTGTAACATGGCACATGATGACGTTTTGATCTGTGAATCATCACGTTCCATTAGAAACTCAGCATGACTTACTGTAATATAATCACGTTGATCAAGTGTCATTATATTATACTAACTCATGCATCAGTTCCCAACACTACTTCAAAAATATTCATAGTTTAAACTAGAAAGTTTACAGAATATAGAAACTAAACAGTTTCTTATATGATGTAACACTGACAACGCGAAGAGATAAATGATTTCAGATAAGAATAGTTATGAAAATATTTTCAGAAATATCGAGGATATTTATAATGAAAGATTCGATGATATTATAGAATTTTAGAATCAAATTGTGATGAAAAAAATTCATTCACGATGATTTAGAGCATTTAAGGAGCAAGATATTCGCTAAATATTTCATCAGAAACAGAATCATCAGGATTCTTAATGTACAAGTTTAGTCCTTGTGATTTGTTCAGAGACTCCTTCGTAGTTTGCTCAATCAGTTTTTCAGTTTTAAACTTTTTCTGAGCTTTGCCAACATACAATTCTTTATCATCAACTTTTGGCTGTTGAGGTCATTTACAGTTTTTGTTGCTTCATTCAACTTTTCAAAATTCAGAGCATTAATTCGCAGACTGGGTGCTTTTCAGAATTTCAGAATGAAAGATCATAGTTCTAAGAGATAAATGTTATATGGATACATATAACTGTTGATGTGGAAACGTTGCGAGACTCACAATTCAGATTTGCTGATTCCCGGTAATTGATATGGCAATTCTCGTTACAAGATGCTGATGAGTTCATGATAAGACTTCAATAGATAAATATAGTGTTTTGTCGAAGAGATTTAAGTCAAGGAGCAATGAGGTTGCCGGTACGTCTACTGGTAATATGATGAAATATAAAAAGTTCCCCGGTAACAATAAAAGAGCACACATATATATCAAGGTTATAATAAGGTTGTTTCAAACGAAAAATTGAAGTTGACTTGTTGGAGCTGTGACAAAATTGGCTAATTTGGAAAGAGATTGCAAAGTTATTTTCGGTAATAACAACGCCAAAGGAGCTAGCACAGATACGTGTTAAACGTTTACTCAGTTTCTGAGAGTTTTTCAGGCGCATAACTACATGCATCAATCTTTTCTTCCGTAGATGAAGTGCGGTTGGTTGAGAATATATGGTAAGAATTTTAAAACCATTATAGTCCCTTTTTACTATATAATTAAACAAATTTAAAATAAAATATAACAATATGAACTGAAAGAAAAATGATTATATAAATATTTACTTATAGTTAATCCTAATTATTAACAAGTTACATTAATGTTTATATTAAGCAATCAAACTTGTTAAGACTTGATTAATTGAAATAGGTTTCATATAGACAATTGACCACCCAAGTTCACCGGTGATTCACGAACGTTAAAACTTGTAAAAACTATATGATGACATATATATGGTTATATATATAGTTAACATTATATTATGATAAGTAAACATATCATTAAGTATATTAACAATGAACTACATATGTAAAAACAAGACTACTAACTTAATGATTTTGAAGCGAGACATATATGTAACGATTATCGTTGTAACGACATTTAATGTATATATATCATATTAAGAGATATTCGTACATCATAATATCATGATAATATAATAATTTAAAATCTCTTTTGATATTATAAACATTGGGTTAACAACATTTAACAAGATCGTTAACCTAAAGGTTTCAAAACAACATTTACATGTAACGACTAACGATGACTTAACGACTCAGTTAAAATGTATATACATGTAGTGTTTTAATATGTATTTATACACTTTTGAAAGACTTCAATACACTTATCAAAATACTTCTACTTAACAAAAATGCTTACAATTACATCCTCGTTCAGTTTCATCAACAATTCTACTCGTATGCACCCGTATTCGTACTCGTACAATACACAGCTTTTAGATGTATGTACTATTGGTATATACACTCCAATGATCAGCTCTTAGCAGCCCATGTGAGTCACCTAACACATGTGGGAACCATCATTTGGCAACTAGCATGAAATATCTCATAAAATTACAAAAATATGAGTAATCATTCATGACTTATTTACATGAAAACAAAATTACATATCCTTTATATCTAATCCATACACCAACGACCAAAAACACCTACAAACACTTTCATTCTTCAATTTTATTCATCTAATTGATCTCTCTCAAGTTCTATCTTCAAGTTCTAAGTGTTCTTCATAAACTCCAAAAGTTCTAGTTTCATAAAATCAAGAATACTTTCAAGTTTGCTAGCTCACTTCCAATCTTGTAAGGTGATCATCCAACCTCAAGAAATCTTTGTTTCTTACAGTAGGTTATCATTCTAATACAAGGTAATAATCATATTCAAACTTTGGTTCAATTTCTATAACTATAACAATCTTATTTCAAGTGATGATCTTACTTGAACTTGTTTTCGTGTCATGATTCTGCTTCAAGAACTTCGAGCCATCCAAGGATCCATTGAAGCTAGATCCATTTTTCTCTTTTCCAGTAGATTTATCCAAGGAACTTAAGGTAGTAATGATGTTCATAACATCATTCGATTCATACATATAAAGCTATCTTATTCGAAGGTTTAAATTTGTAATCACTAGAACATAGTTTAGTTAATTCTAAACTTGTTCGCAAACAAAAGTTAATCCTTCTAACTTGACTTTTAAAATCAACTAAACACATGTTCTATATCTATATGATATGCTAACTTAATGATTTAAAACCTGGAAACACGAAAAACACTGTAAAACCGAATTTACGCCGTCGTAGTAACACCGCGGGCTGTTTTGGGTTAGTTAATTAAAAACTATGATAAACTTTGATTTTAAAGTTGTTATTCTGAGAAAATGATTTTTATTATGAACATGAAACTATATCCAAAAATTATGATTAAACTCAAAGTGGAAGTATGTTTTCTAAAATGGTCATCTAGACGTCGTTCTTTCGACTGAAATGACTACCTTTACAAAAATGACTTGTAACTTATTTTTCCGACTACAAACCTATACTTTTCTGTTTAGATTCATAAAATAGAGTTCAATATGAAACCATATCAATTTGATTCACTCAAAACGGATTTAAAATGAAGAAGTTATGGGTAAAACAAGATTGGATAATTTTTCTCATTTTAGCTACGTGAAAATTGGTAACAAATCTATTCCAACCATAACTTAATCAACTTGTGTTGTATATTATGTAATCTTGAGATACCATAGACACGTATACAATGTTTCGACCTATCATGTCGACACATCTATATATATTTCGGAACAACCATAGACACTCTATATGTGAATGTTGGAGTTAGCTATACAGGGTTGAGGTTGATTCCAAAATATATATAGTTTGAGTTGTGATCAATACTGAGATACGTATACACTGGGTCGTGGATTGATTCAAGATAATATTTATCGATTTATTTCTGTACATCTAACTGTGGACAACTAGTTGTAGGTTACTAACGAGGACAGCTGACTTAATAAACTTAAAACATCAAAATATATTAAAAGTGTTGTAAATATATTTTGAACATACTTTGATATATATGTATATATTGTTATAGGTTCGTGAATCAACCAGTGGCCAAGTCTTACTTCCCGACGAAGTAAAAATCTGTGAAAGTGAGTTATAGTCCCACTTTTAAAATCTAATATTTTTGGGATGAGAATACATGCAGGTTTTATAAATGATTTACAAAATAGACACAAGTACGTGAAACTACATTCTATGGTTGAATTATCGAAATTGAATATGCCCCTTTTTATTAACCCCTGTATAGCTAACTCCAACATTCACATATAGAGTGTCTATGGTTGTTCCGAAATATATATAGATGTGTCGACATGATAGGTCGAAACATTGTATACGTGTCTATGGTATCTCAAGATTACATAATATATAATACAAGTTGATTAAGTTATGGTTGGAATAGATTTGTTACCAATTTTCACGTAGCTAAAATGAGAAAAATTATCCAATCTTGTTTTACCCATAACTTCTTCATTTTAAATCCGTTTTGAGTGAATCAAATTGCTATGGTTTCATATTGAACTCTATTTTATGAATCTAAACAAAAAAAGTATAGGTTTCTAGTCGGAAAAATAAGTTACAAGTCGTTTTTGTAAAGGTAGTCATTTCAGTCGAAAGAACGACGTCTAGATGACCATTTTAGAAAACATACTTCCACTTTGAGTTTAACCATAATTTTTGGATATAGTTTCATGTTCATAATAAAAATCATTTTCTCAGAATAACAACTTTTAAATCAAAGTTTATCATAGTTTTTAATTAACTAACCCAAAACAGCCCGTGGTGTTACTAAGACGGCGTAAATCCGGTTTTACGGTGTTTTTCGTGTTTCCAGGTTTTAAATCATTAAGTTAGCATATCATATAGATATAGAACATGTGTTTAGTTGATTTTAAAAGTCAAGTTAGAAGGATTAACTTTTGTTTGCGAAATAGTTTAGAATTAACTAAACTATGTTCTAGTGATTACAAGTTTAAACCTTCGAATAAGATAGCTTTATATGTATGAATCGAATGATGTTATGAACATCATTACTACCTTAAGTTCCTTGGATGAACCTACTGGAAAAGAGAAAAATGGATCTAGCTTCAATGGATCCTTGGATGGCTCAAAGTTCTTGAAGCAAAATCATGACACGAAAACAAGTTCAAGTAAGATCATCACTTGAAATAAGATTGTTATAGTTATAGAAATTGAACCAAAGTTTGAATATGATTATTACCTTGTATTAGAATGATAACCTACTGTAAGAAACAAAGATTTCTTGAGGTTGGATGATCACCTTACAAGATTGGAAGTGAGCTAGCAAACTTGAAAGTATTCTTGATTTTATGAAACTAGAACTTTTGGAATTTATGAAGAACACTTAGAACTTGAAGATAGAACTTGAGAGAGTTCAATTAGATGAAGAAAATTGAAGAATGAAAGTGTTTGTAGGTGTTTTTAGGACTAGCTTCCTAAAAACATGAAATACTAACGAAAAATGATAAAATATCTCAATTTGATTACATATCATTAATTTGATTTATTATATTTACAACTAATAAAAATCATAATATATATATTTAATCGCAATACAAATCCATGATTATACTTATATAATTTAAGTCTTTGTAAAGGGTTTCATGTTGAAGGTGTTACCAACAGTTCACCTGGGAGCGTGAAGATCAGATGAAGATGAAATACCCGCATCTATTTCCAGAAGATTCGTCAACACCTTCAACAGCTTAAAATTTCGGGACGAAATTTATTTAACGGGTAGGTACTGTAGTGACCCGAACTTTTCCATGTTTATATATATTAATTGAGATTGATGTTTACATGATTAAATGTTTCCAACATGTTAAGCAATCAAACTTGTTAAGACTTGATTAATTGAAATAGATTTCATATAGACAATTGACCACCCAAGTTGACCGGTGATTCACGAACGTTAAAACTTGTAAAAAAAAAACTATATGATGACATATATATGGTTATATATATAGTTAACATGATATTATGATAAGTAAACATATCATTAATTATATTAACAATGAACTACATATGTAAAAACAAGACTACTAACTTAATGATTTTGAAACGAGACATATATGTAACGTTTATCGTTGTAACGACATTTAATGTATATATATCATATTAAGAGATATTCGTACATCATAATATCATGATAATATAATAATTTAAAATCTCTTTTGTTATTATAAACATTGGGTTAACAACATTTAACAAGATCGTTAACCTAAAGGTTTCAAAACAACACTTACATGTAACGACTAACGATGACTTAACGACTCAGTTAAAATGTATATACATGTAGTGTTTTAATATGTATTTATACACTTTTGAAAGACTTCAATACACTTATCAAAATACTTCTACTTAACAAAAATGCTTACAATTACATTCTCGTTCAGTTTCATCAACAATTCTACTCGTATGCACCCGTATTCGTACTCGTACAATACACAGCTTTTAGATGTATGTACTATTGGTATATACACTCCAATGATCAGCTCTTAGCAGCCCATGTGAGTCACCTAACACATGTGGGAACCATCATTTGGCAACTAGCATGAAATATCTCATAAGATTACAAAAATATGAGTAATCATTCATGACTTATTTACATGAAAACAAAATTACATATCCTTTATATCTAATCCATACACCAACGACCAAAAACACCTACAAACACTTTCATTCTTCAATTTTCTTCATCTAATTGAACTCTCTCAAGTTCTATCTTCAAGTTCTAAGTGTTCTTCATAAATTCCAAAAGTTCTAGTTTCATAAAATCAAGAATACTTTCAAGTTTGCTAGCTCACTTCCAATCTTGTAAGGTGATCATCCAACCTCAAGAAATCTTTGTTTCTTACAGTAGGTTATCATTCTAATACAAGGTAATAATCATATTCAAACTTTGGTTCAATTTCTATAACTATAACAATCTTATTTCAAGTGATGATCTTACTTGAACTTGTTTTCGTGTCATGATTTTGCTTCAAGAACTTTGAGCCATCCAAGGATCCATTGAAGCTAGATCCATTTTTCTCTTTTCCAGTAGGTTCATCCAAGGAACTTAAGGTAGTAATGATGTTCATAACATCATTCGATTCATACATATAAAGCTATCTTATTCGAAGGTTTAAACTTGTAATCACTAGAACATAGTTTAGTTAATTCTAAACTATTTCGCAAACAAAAGTTAATCCTTCTAACTTGACTTTTAAAATCAACTAAACACATGTTCTATATCTATATGATATGCTAACTTAATGATTTAAAACCTGGAAACACGAAAAACACCGTAAAACCGGATTTACGCCGTCTTAGTAACACCGCGGGCTGTTTTGGGTTAGTTAATTAAAAACTATGATAAACTTTGATTTAAAAGTTGTTATTCTGAGAAAATGATTTTTATTATGAACATGAAACTATATCCAAAAATTATGGTTAAACTCAAAGTGGAAGTATGTTTTCTAAAATGGTCATCTAGACGTCGTTCTTTCGACTGAAATGACTACCTTTACAAAAACGACTTGTAACTTATTTTTCCGACTAGAAACCTATACTTTTTTTGTTTAGATTCATAAAATAGAGTTCAATATGAAACCATAGCAATTTGATTCACTCAAAACGGATTTAAAATGAAGAAGTTATGGGTAAAACAAGATTGGATAATTTTTCTCATTTTAGCTACGTGAAAATTGGTAACAAATCTATTCCAACCATAACTTAATCAACTTGGTTGTTCCGAAATATATATAGATGTGTCGACATGATAGGTCGAAACATTGTATACGTGTCTATGGTATCTCAAGATTACATAATATACAATACAAGTTGATTAAGTTATGGTTGGAATAGATTTGTTACCAATTTTCACGTAGCTAAAATGAGAAAAATTATCCAATCTTGTTTTACCCATAACTTCTTCATTTTAAATCCGTTTTGAGTGAATCAAATTGCTATGGTTTCATATTGAACTCTATTTTATGAATCTAAACAGAAAAGTATAGGTTTATAGTCGGAAAAATAAGTTACAAGTTATTTTTGTAAAGGTAGTCATTTCAGTCGAAAGAACGACGTCTAGATGACCATTTTAGAAAACATACTTCCACTTTGAGTTTAATCATAATTTTTGGATATAGTTTCATGTTCATAATAAAAATCATTTTCTCAGAATAACAACTTTAAAATCAAAGTTTATCATAGTTTTTAATTAACTAACCCAAAACAGCCCGCGGTGTTACTACGACGGCGTAAATCCGGTTTTACGGTGTTTTTCGTGTTTCCAGGTTTTAAATCATTAAGTTAGCATATCATATAGATATAGAACATGTGTTTAGTTGATTTTAAAAGTCAAGTTAGAAGGATTAACTTTTGTTTGCGAACAAGTTTAGAATTAACTAAACTATGTTCTAGTGAATACAAGTTTAAACCTTCGAATAAGATAGCTTTATATGTATAAATTGAATGATGTTATGAACATCATTACTGCCTTAAGTTCCTTGGATAAACCTACTGGAAAAGAGAAAAATGGATCTAGCTTCAATGGATCCTTGGATGGCTCGAAGTTCTTGAAGCAGAATCATGACACGAAAACAATTCTAATATTAGTAACATATATTCAGTGTTATAGTATAAAGTTTCAAACTTGTTAAGACTTGATTAATTGAAATAGGTTTCATATAGACAATTGACCACCCAAGTTGACCGGTGAT
Organism: Rutidosis leptorrhynchoides; assembly: GCF_046630445.1. Classification (NCBI taxonomy): domain Eukaryota; kingdom Viridiplantae; phylum Streptophyta; class Magnoliopsida; order Asterales; family Asteraceae; genus Rutidosis; species Rutidosis leptorrhynchoides. Next base: position 553,790,544 of record NC_092336.1, on the reverse strand, counting down.
TCACGAACGTTAAAACTTGTAAAAAACTATATGATGACATATATATGGTTATATATATAGTTAACATGATATTATGATAAGTAAACATATCATTAATTATATTAACAATGAACTACATATGTAAAAACAAGACTACTAACTTAATGATTTTGAAACGAGACATATATGTAACGTTTATCGTTGTAACGACATTTAATGTATATATATCATATTAAGAGATATTCGTACATCATAATATCATAATAATATAATAATTTAAAATCTCTTTTGTTATTATAAACATTGGGTTAACAACATTTAACAAGATCGTTAACCTAAAGGTTTCAAAACAACACTTACATGTAACGACTAACGATGACTTAACGACTCAGTTAAAATGTATATACATGTAGTGTTTTAATATGTATTTATACACTTTTGAAAGACTTCAATACACTTATCAAAATACTTCTACTTAACAAAAATGCTTACAATTACATTCTCGTTCAGTTTCATCAACAATTCTACTCGTATGCACCCGTATTCGTACTCGTACAATACACAGCTTTTAGATGTATGTACTATTGGTATATACACTCCAATGATCAGCTCTTAGCAGCCCATGTGAGTCACCTAACACATGTGGGAACCATCATTTGGCAACTAGCATGAAATATCTCATAAGATTACAAAAATATGAGTAATCATTCATGACTTATTTACATGAAAACAAAATTACATATCCTTTATATCTAATCCATACACCAACGACCAAAAACACCTACAAACACTTTCATTCTTCAATTTTCTTCATCTAATTGAACTCTCTCAAGTTCTATCTTCAAGTTCTAAGTGTTCTTCATAAATTCCAAAAGTTCTAGTTTCATAAAATCAAGAATACTTTCAAGTTTGCTAGCTCACTTCCAATCTTGTAAGGTGATCATCCAACCTCAAGAAATCTTTGTTTCTTACAGTAGGTTATCATTCTAATACAAGGTAATAATCATATTCAAACTTTGGTTCAATTTCTATAACTATAACAATCTTATTTCAAGTGATGATCTTACTTGAACTTGTTTTCGTGTCATGATTTTGCTTCAAGAACTTTGAGCCATCCAAGGATCCATTGAAGCTAGATCCATTTTTATCTTTTCCAGTAGGTTCATCCAAGGAACTTAAGGTAGTAATGATGTTCATAACATCATTCAATTCATACATATAAAGCTATCTTATTCGAAGGTTTAAACTTGTAATCACTAGAACATAGTTTAGTTAATTCTAAACTTGTTCGCAAACAAAAGTTAATCCTTCTAACTTGACTTTTAAAATCAACTAAACACATGTTCTATATCTATATGATATGCTAACTTAATGATTTAAAACCTGGAAACACGAAAAACACCATAAAACCGGATTTACGCCGTCGTAGTAACACCGCGGGCTGTTTTGGGTTAGTTAATTAAAAACTATGATAAACTTTGATTTAAAAGTTGTTATTCTGAGAAAATGATTTTTATTATGAACATGAAACTATATCCAAAAATTATGGTTAAACTCAAAGTGGAAGTATGTTTTCTAAAATGGTCATCTAGACGTCGTTCTTTCGACTGAAATGACTACCTTTACAAAAACGACTTGTAACTTATTTTTCCGACTATAAACCTATACTTTTTTTGCAAAAGCATTTAAAAAGGGATTAATGAAACTCACGCATATAAATATTGTAAACCAGTTAATAAAGCATTTACATTATTCTCAGCCCAAAAACGTAAAGAGTAAAAAGGGAGCAAATAAAACTCACCTAATGTATTTTGTAGTGAAAATACATATGACGACATTGAACGAGTATAGGGTTGGCCTCGGATTCACGAACCTATATTATTTGTATATATATTAAAACGTATAATCGTAATTGACAAGTTTATGTATTATCATTAATTGTTATTTTAGTAATTTATATGTTTTATTAATAACTAAATTAACTATATTTATTTTATATACTTTATTTATTATGAAAATATTAATGTTATTATGTGATATGTACTAAATATATTCTTATATAGCTATTTATTTGGTAGAATAATATAAGTAACAATTTGTATCTTTTTATGATAATATTAATATTAATAATAATTAGATTTTTAGTAATGATATTGATATTAATAGTTTTGATAATAATAATAAAAGTAATGATAATAATAATGATAAGATAAAATGTTAGTTTTTATAAAAATAATACTTTTAATAATAATGGTGATTTTTATAGTAATGATGATTTTATAGTAATGATATAGATAATACCTGTTAATAATAATAATAATAATAAATGATTGTTTTTAATTCAAAGGGAAATCTTGTTATAATATAAAATTTTCAGTGCAAATGTAAATCTTGATACTAATAATAATAAGAATGATAATAATACTAATAATACTAATCATACTTATGATAATACTGACAACATTAGTAATAATACGTATGTTAATAATTATACTAATACTTATGCAATGATGCTAATATTAATACTAATGAAATTAGTAATAAATTGTGTTATTTTTATAATAACACTAATAATGATAATAATAATCATAATAATGATAATACTTGTATCAATAGTAATTATGATAATAATACTAGTACTACCAAATGATAATATTTAGTAAAATCAAAAAAACATAATAATATTAATCCTATTATTTATTAACATAATAACAATTATTAATAATAATATCAATAATACCAATAATATTTATAATAATAATAATAACAATAGAAGTAATCTTAGTATGAAAACTACCTCATTAGGCTTTTTTTAAAAAAAATGTCTCTGCCTAGTCTCGAACCCGTGACCTCCCACTACTACACCAACACCCTTAACCATTACTCCAATTCTGTCCTTCTGTTAACATACTCAACCCATTTAATTATACACCATATTATTTTAGTTCTTCCTCTAACCCATTTCATAATCATGTTATCATTTTAATCATCACCATAATCCTCCACGACCTCACCATCACAGCCCATCATTCATCATTATTATCTATCATCAATCGTGTACAAGTAGAAACCCAGTCGAAGCCTACTCATTCAAAAGAATTGTTACTAGCCCGGGTTAAAAATCAATAGCCCATTCCGAATTTATTAATAAGCCCAACAGCAAAACCCTTTAATTTCGAACATGAATAAAAACGCTAGTTTCACAAGTCCATTAACATATAACCAAAACAAGCCCAATAAAAGAAAAATCAAATCCAACCTGTCTTAAAGAAAGAAAGAAAACGTCGGTGTCTTAATCAAGTTGTAGCAGCCTTCTTTGACCACCGTAGCAATAGTATCGAACAAGAGATGGTTGTGGGAGCTGTCGAACATAAACATATAATGATAGAAGATAACGTGGGTGTCGAAGAAGGAGTGTTTTGGGTTTGAAACTGACCAGAAAAATAACAACAATAATATCATACTTCTTTGAATCATGTCATCATCATCATCTTTACTCGAACATCATCATTATCCTTCATTCACAGTTTAAGATAAAAACAGAAACTGCAGCAGTAAAAGGGAATCGAAGATGTGATGTTGGTATTTGGTTTAACCAAGAAAAAAAATAAAAGAACTGTAGTAGATGGTGGCTGCAGTTGGTGATTGTTCATGGGACATAAACGTTTTTATAGAAACTGCAGTTACCGGTAACTATTATCGATGGTTGCAGGTGAATGTACAGCAGCCTGATTATGGTAACTTAAGGTGGTGATCTTGTGGTGTCGATGATGGTGGTGGATTATGGTAACCGGAGTTGAAGATCGATGGTGGAAAGAGAAAAAGGTGGTTTGTAGTGTGGTGTATGTTGGTTCCCGGAGGAGATTGAGTGTTGATCGACAATGGCGGATTAGGTGGGTTTGCTTGCGGTTGTCGAGTGTAGGGAGGGTGAAGATGATCATATTTGATCACGAACTAAAAATATATATGTGTATGTCTTCGTGTGGATGTATGTCCATATGATTCTGTATATAATAGAAAAATGTGGTTCATTGAATCTCAAAAAAAAATATAACATAAATCTAAGTAGTAACTGATATATTACGTAGTGGGGTTTTTGTGATTAGAGTGTTTGTTGGTTTTCATATGTGTGTGTGCATATAATATATCTATATTCAGTGTTAGTGGGTATATATATAATTTATGAGTTGGTATAATATCAAGTGGGATGTGGGATCCCTTGTTTGTAAAACGTCTGCCAAAGAAAAGAAAGAAAAATAATACGCCAATGATTCAAGTCATCTTCCATCATCCATGTTACTTTAAAAAAACAAAAAATAATTGAACGTCCCTTTTTCTAAATCTATTTCTGTCGACCAATAACTTCATGTGGTCCCACATGATTTATTTAAAAAAAAAACGTGGTTGGCCATACTTGAAAAGTATAACACATGGCAAAGCAAATTTTGGATCCTTATCTTTATATATAATTTGCATTTTTAATATATATATATATATATATATATATATATATATATATATATATATATATATATATATATATATATATATATATATATATATATATATATATATATATATATATATATATATATATATATAGTGGTTGTGTGCTGAATTATGTATAGTTATAAATTGTGTAAGGTGAGAAAAATGTAAAGTGCCAGTTGGATGTTTGAATATAATAGCGTGTGTGTATTAGTAATATTATTTTTATGTGTGTAGTATAAACAAGTTTACAAAATGTGAAATGTCTTATTATTAATTAATATAATGTCATATGTGATTGAATAAAATTAAATATGTGTTGTTAAGTATCATGTGGTGAAGTAATGTATTTCAATTTATTATATACATACATATCTATATATACACATATCTATTTTACAATTTTATTGCCCGTGAATCGTCGGGAATAGTCAAAGGGTAATTAAACATATGAACATAGTTCCAAAGTTTTCGAGACTAAATATTACAGATTTTTCTTATCGTATCGGAAACACATAAAGATTAAGTTTAAATTTGGTCGAATATTCCCGGGTCGTCACAGTACCTACCCGTTAAAGAAATTTCGTCCCGAAATTTAAGTGAGGTGGTCATGGCTAACAATAAAAATGTTTTCATGCCGAATCTGAGTTGATAAATAGAGTTTTATCAATATTGGTTAATATAGATAAAAAGATTTGATTATGTGAAACGTACGAGTGAAGTTCTCACAAAAGATTGAGATAAAGATTTAACTTTTGATGTAGTCACGTTTGAATTTAGAAAATAAGGTGCGTCTTAGCTTTTGATGTCGTCTTGGTTGAATTCCGAAATTCAATGGATTTAAAGAAAATCTTCGAAATCTAAAAGATTTAATTCTTCAGCGAGTAAGGAAGTTAAGATCTCTATAATTAAATACGGTGATCTGTCTCGATTACTCTGTCTGATATTTTCATTATAAATTAAGCTCTTTCGTTCCATTATTCTCACCATTCCTATACTTTCTTTCTTAGTTCATACATCTAAAATATTGTGAAAATGCTTAATCCAGTTCTAATCTTTGATATTTTTCTAATTATCATTTCTGTCATCCTTCTTTTCGCTCTTCCACCAGAAAAATCTGTTTACTTCTACCATCGCCTTGGGGTGATACTATTCTTAATTATACCGTGTCTTTATATTGTTATTCGTATTAATATCCACGATTTGTAATTTATATGTTGTTATCGGGTCTTATATCTTCCCTTATACTTCGAAGTCCTTGCTTCTTTTTCTATAGTCATTGTCATCCCCAGTTAATACTCCTCCCTATTTGCTATGATTTATACTCCAATTTCTATTTCGGAGCTTTGTCCCTACGTTTCTTCTTCTTGCGATTGGGCATCTCTTATAATGGTCCAGGATTCGCAGATACAAGTTTCAGAATGAACGTTGTTAATGTTCTAAGAAAGAAACGGTAATAGCACAATTTGACTTGTCAAATTACCAGAATTCAAAGAAAGATAGGACTATCAAGAAAAATATGTTCTTGATATGTTTATAGATTAGACATAACGTAAGAGTCGTGTAACATGGCATATGATGACGTTATGATCTGTGAATCATCACATTCCATTTAGAAACTCAGCATGACTTACTGTAATATAATCACGTTGATCAAGTGTCATTATTTTATACTAACTCATGCATCAGTTCCCAATATTACTTCAATAACATTCATATTTAAGCTTGAAAGTTTACAGAATATAGAAACTAACAGTTTCTATATGATGTAACACTGATAGCACGATGAGATTAATGATTTCAGATAAGAACAGTTATGAAAATATCTTCAGAAATATGGAGAATATTTATAATGAAAGATACGATGATACCTTGAAATTTCTAATATCGAAGGATGGTGAAGAAAATTTATCCGTAAGGGTTTAGATTCGGAAGCAAGGTATTCGCTAAAGATTTCATCAGAAACAGAATCATCAGATTCTTTAAATACAGAGTGTGGTCCTTGTATTTGCCTTGGTCTCCTTCGTGGTTAGCTCAATCCGTATTCCAGTTTCAATTTTTCTGAGCTTTTCCAACATACTATTCTTTATCATTAAACTTCCGACGATTAAGGTCATTTACGATTGTCTACAGTTTCTGCTGCTTCATTCAGCTTTTTCAATATTCAGAGTATTGATTTGTGACTGAGTGCTTTTCAGAATTTCAGAATGAAAGATCATAATTCTAAGAGATAAATGTCATACATATAACTGTTGATGTAGATATGATATGAGATTTCAAAATACTGATTTTCAAATTCTCGGTAATTAGAATGGCAATTCTCGTTATAAGACGTGAATGAGTATATGATAGAGTTTCAATGAGTATAAAGATTTTTCAGAAAGTCAAAGATCAATGGAGTTGCTAGCAAGTTTACTTCTAATGTGGTGGAATATAAACAGTTCCCTGGTAACGATGACGAAAGGTAAACTTATATATCAAAGTTATAATAAGGTTTATTCAAATGAAAAGTTGAAATTGGTTTGCTGAAGCTGTGACATAATTGGCTACTTTGAAAAGAAATTTCATGGTTATTTTCGGTAATAGCAATGCCGAAGGAGCTAGCACAGATGCGTGTTAAACGTTTACTCAGGTTCCGAGTATTTTTCAGGTGCATAACTATATGCATAAATCTTTTCTTCCGTGGATAAAGTGCAGTTGGTTCATCCTTTCGATTGAGGTGTTTTCAAGAATCATGAAAGATTTTTGAACGTAGATTGTAATCGTCAAGATACAAATGAGATTTGAGATGAAATCAAGTGGCAAACTTGAAGAATTGTTTAGTTTCATATATTATAATCAATATTTTAATTCATTTTAATTGTCCAATGTTATTAGTCCACAGTCGATAGTCCACAGTTTACAGTCAAATATTTCATATATAGCTTAATATATAATATTCGAATTAATTAATACGTATCGTGACCCGTGTACATGTCTCAGACTCGATCACAACTCAAAGTATATATATTATTTGAGAATCAACCTCAACCCTGTATAGCGAACTCGATCATTACTGCATATAGAGTGTCTATGGTTATTCCAAATAATATATATATATATATATATATATATATATATATATATATATATATATATATATATATATATATATATATATATATATATATATATATATATATATATGCGTCGATATGATATGTCAAAACCTTATATACGTGTCCCGATATTTAAAGTACGTAAAATAAATACAGAAATTAAATGACGATAAATAAAGTGCGTAAAGTAAATAACAAAAATTAAATGACGATAAATAAAATTGCGAGAATATAAATTGCGATAATTAAATTGCGATAAATAAAATGTAATCAGTTAGCTAGGAACAATTAGTTAGGAACAGTTAGCGTGGATTCTTAACAAAATTCCTCATAGTTAATTTGTTTGTTTCTAACAAATTTTATTTTTGTCCCAATGTTTTCTTCATTATGCCACTTGTTGGATTCTGATAGATCAAAATTCAAATATGAAATTGAATGGAAAGGGTTATTCTGCGGTGAACGGATACGTATATCGGTGGTTGTAAATAGGATAGTAAATGACTGTTGAATTAGATTTGAAAGAATGTACAGTGTAACTTATTAATGCGAAATCTAAATATTCCTCGGGTATTACCTACCCGTTAAAATACTTTCACCATTAACAGTTTGTACAATAAAAATTTTAATTACAATCCTTATGAAAATATATATACATATATATTTTCTTCAGACATAATCATGGATTTAATGAGTCAATGTGATATTAAACTCATCAGATTTACGGCTAGAGCTAGAGTACATAATCTCTAAAACATTAGAGATTACATAATCACCACAAAAGATGAAGATAGTTTATATAGAACAATTCGTAGAACGATGATTATGCTTAAGGTATAGATTGCGAGGTTGAGACGTGTGATGATGTTGTTGTTGTTGTTGGTACTGGTTATGCTTCTGGGGCTGCTGATGGTGGTACTGTTGCTGTTGGTGGTGATGGTACTTTTGATGTTGCTGAAGCTGGTAAGTTTTGCACCATATTCTCCAAATTGACTACTCGAGCGCGAAGTTCGTTGACTTCTTCTATTACACCGGGATGATTGTCGGTCGGAACGAGCGGATGAATAAGATTTAGAATTTGAGATAGTATATAATCGTGACAAGATTTTTTGGAAATGAGAGAGAAAATGGTATTACGAACAGGTTCGCCGGTAAGTGCTTCAGGTTCTTCGTCAAGAGGGCAGTGTGGTGGGTGGAAGGGATCGCCTTTTTCTCGTCTCCATTGATTAAATAGTCTAAGAACTCATCCAATGAATTGAAGATGCCTAGTTGGTTGATCTATTTCGTTTACACTGCTTTCGGAGCTTAGGTGAATATCCATGTCGGAATAGCTGTCGGAATAACTACCGAAATAACTATCGAAATCTGAGGGACTTGAACTGTTTGAGGGATTCATTTCGTACGATCAGATGAAGGATTTTTGATAAGAAATAGATTATAGGATGTAGATTAGTACCCTGCAATACATAATTTACGTACGCATATATAATAATAAAATCTCATAAGTTCAGGAGGAATCTACGGAAGCTGTCAGGCAAGGGGAACAATAACAGATACGCTAAGATATGAATTTATCTATACACAGTCTATGAAATAGAGGCAGTAATATGTGTCTAGACTAAGAATGATAAGCAGGTAATTTCCTAAGGATGATAGGCAGATGATTTCCGACTAGAAATAATAAGCAAAACTTTTGACATGCAGACACGGTCGAAGTCCAGACTCACTAATGCATCCTAACGACTTATCAGTTAGACACACTAATGCAGACCTGGTTCGCTAAGACCATCGCTCTGATACCAACTGAAATGTCCCGTTCTTATTGATTAAAAACGTTCCATATTAATTGATTTCGTTGCGAGGTTTTGACCTCTATATGAGACGTTTTTCAAAGACTGCATTCATTTTTAAACAAACCATAACCTTTATTTCATCAATAAAGGTTTAAAAAGCTTTACGTAGATTATCAAATAATGATAATCTAATATATCCTGTTTACACACGACCATTACATAATGGTTTACAATACAAATATGTTACAACAAAATAAGTTTCTTGAATGCAGTTTTTACACAATATCATACAAGCATGGACTCCAAATCTTGTCCTTATTTAAGTATGCGACAGCGGAAGCTCTTAATAATCACCTGAGAATAAACATGCTTAAAACGTCAACAAAAATGTTGGTGAGTTATAGGTTTAACCTATATATATCAAATCGTAACAATAGACCACAAGATTTCATATTTCAATACACATCCCATACATAGAGATAAAAATCATTCATATGGTGAACACCTGGTAACCGACAATAACAAGATGCATATATAAGAATATCCCCATCATTCCGGGACACCCTTCGGATATGATATAAATTTCGAAGTACTAAAGCATCCGGTACTTTGGATGGGGTTTGTTAGGCCCAATAGATCTATCTTTAGGATTCGCGTCAATTAGGGTGTCTGTTCCCTAATTCTTAGATTACCAGACTTAATAAAAAGGGGCATATTCGATTTCGATAATTCAACCATAGAATGTAGTTTCACGTACTTGTGTCTATTTTGTAAATCATTTATAAAACCTGCATGTATTCTCATCCCAAAAATATTAGATTTTAAAAGTGGGACTATAACTCACTTTCACAGATTTTTACTTCGTCGGGAAGTAAGACTTGGCCACTGGTTGATTCACGAACCTATAACAATATATACATATATATCAAAGTATGTTCAAAATATATTTACAACACTTTTAATATATTTTGATGTTTTAAGTTTATTAAGTCAGCTGTCCTCGTTAGTAACCTACAACTAGTTGTCCACAGTTAGATGTACAGAAATAAATCGATAAATATTATCTTGAATCAATCCACGACCCAGTGTATACGTATCTCAGTATTGATCACAACTCAAACTATATATATTTTGGAATCAACCTCAACCCTGTATAGCTAACTCCAACATTCACATATAGAGTGTCTATGGTTGTTCCGAAATATATATAGATGTGTCGACATGATAGGTCGAAACATTGTATACGTGTCTATGGTATCTCAAGATTACATAATATATAATACAAGTTGATTAAGTTATGGTTGGAATAGATTTGTTACCAATTTTCACGTAGCTAAAATGAGAAAAATTATCCAATCTTGTTTTACCCATAACTTCTTCATTTTAAATCCGTTTTGAGTGAATCAAATTGCTATGGTTTCATATTGAACTCTATTTTATGAATCTAAACAAAAAAAGTATAGGTTTCTAGTCGGAAAAATAAGTTACAAGTCGTTTTTGTAAAGGTAGTCATTTCAGTCGAAAGAACGACGTCTAGATGACCATTTTAGAAAACATACTTCCACTTTGAGTTTAACCATAATTTTTGGATATAGTTTCATGTTCATAATAAAAATCATTTTCTCAGAATAACAACTTTTAAATCAAAGTTTATCATAGTTTTTAATTAACTAACCCAAAACAGCCCGCGGTGTTACTAAGACGGCGTAAATCCGGTTTTACGGTGTTTTTCGTGTTTCCAGGTTTTAAATCATTAAGTTAGCATATCATATAGATATAGAACATGTGTTTAGTTGATTTTAAAAGTCAAGTTAGAAGGATTAACTTTTGTTTGCGAAATAGTTTAGAATTAACTAAACTATGTTCTAGTGATTACAAGTTTAAACCTTCGAATAAGATAGCTTTATATGTATGAATCGAATGATGTTATGAACATCATTACTACCTTAAGTTCCTTGGATGAACCTACTGGAAAAGAGAAAAATGGATCTAGCTTCAATGGATCCTTGGATGGCTCAAAGTTCTTGAAGCAAAATCATGACACGAAAACAAGTTCAAGTAAGATCATCACTTGAAATAAGATTGTTATAGTTATAGAAATTGAACCAAAGTTTGAATATGATTATTACCTTGTATTAGAATGATAACCTACTGTAAGAAACAAAGATTTCTTGAGGTTGGATGATCACCTTACAAGATTGGAAGTGAGCTAGCAAACTTGAAAGTATTCTTGATTTTATGAAACTAGAACTTTTGGAATTTATGAAGAACACTTAGAACTTGAAGATAGAACTTGAGAGAGTTCAATTAGATGAAGAAAATTGAAGAATGAAAGTGTTTGTAGGTGTTTTTGGTCGTTGGTGTATGGATTAGATATAAAGGATATGTAATTTTGTTTTCATGTAAATAAGTCATGAATGATTACTCATATTTTTGTAATCTTATGAGATATTTCATGCTAGTTGCCAAATGATGGTTCCCACATGTGTTAGGTGACTCACATGGGCTGCTAAGAGCTGATCATTGGAGTGTATATACCAATAGTACATACATCTAAAAGCTGTGTATTGTACGAGTACGAATACGGGTGCATACGAGTAGAATTGTTGATGAAACTGAACGAGAATGTAATTGTAAGCATTTTTGTTAAGTAGAAGTATTTTGATAAGTGTATTGAAGTCTTTCAAAAGTGTATAAATACATATTAAAACACTACATGTATATACATTTTAACTGAGTCGTTAAGTCATCGTTAGTCGTTACATGTAAGTGTTGTTTTGAAACCTTTAGGTTAACGATCTTGTTAAATGTTGTTAACCCAATGTTTATAATAACAAAAGAGATTTTAAATTATTATATTATCATGATATTATGATGTACGAATATCTCTTAATATGATATATATACATTAAATGTCGTTACAACGATAAACGTTACATATATGTCTCGTTTCAAAATCATTAAGTTAGTAGTCTTGTTTTTACATATGTAGTTCATTGTTAATATAATTAATGATATGTTTACTTATCATAATATCATGTTAACTATATATATAACCATATATATGTCATCATATAGTTTTTTTTTTACAAGTTTTAACGTTCGTGAATCACCGGTCAACTTGGGTGGTCAATTGTCTATATGAAATCTATTTCAATTAATCAAGTCTTAACAAGTTTGATTGCTTAACATGTTGGAAACATTTAATCATGTAAACATCAATCTCAATTAATATATATAAACATGGAAAAGTTCGGGTCACTACAGTACCTACCCGTTAAATAAATTTCGTCCCGAAATTTTAAGCTGTTGAAGGTGTTGACGAATCTTCTGGAAATAGATGCGGGTATTTCATCTTCATCTGATCTTCACGCTCCCAGGTGAACTCGGGTCCTCTACGAGCATTCCATCGAACAATAATTAACCCCGTTTATAATATTAATAATAAACTTTTAAAATAACATATAAATCATTATACACTGAACTTATGAAATATTGGTGTGAGTTCATTTGCTCCCTTTTACTCTTTACATTTTTGGGACTGAGAATACATGCGCTGTTTTTACAACTGCTTTATTAAATGCTTTTGAAATATATTTTGAACTGAGAATACATGAAATGCTTTTATAAATGTTTGATGAGATAGACTTAAGCAAAACAAGATACCAATTGTTAAGGTTCGATGGAATGCTCGTAGAGGACCCGAGTTCACCTGGGAGCGTGAAGATCAGATGAAGATGAAATACCCGCATCTATTTCCAGAAGATTCGTCAACACCTTCAACAGCTTAAAATTTCGGGACGAAATTTATTTAACGGGTAGGTACTGTAGTGACCCGAACTTTTCCATGTTTATATATATTAATTGAGATTGATGTTTACATGATTAAATGTTTCCAACATGTTAAGCAATCAAACTTGTTAAGACTTGATTAATTGAAATAGATTTCATATAGACAATTGACCACCCAAGTTGACCGGTGATTCACGAACGTTAAAACTTGTAAAAAAAAAACTATATGATGACATATATATGGTTATATATATAGTTAACATGATATTATGATAAGTAAACATATCATTAATTATATTAACAATGAACTACATATGTAAAAACAAGACTACTAACTTAATGATTTTGAAACGAGACATATATGTAACGTTTATCGTTGTAACGACATTTAATGTATATATATCATATTAAGAGATATTCGTACATCATAATATCATGATAATATAATAATTTAAAATCTCTTTTGTTATTATAAACATTGGGTTAACAACATTTAACAAGATCGTTAACCTAAAGGTTTCAAAACAACACTTACATGTAACGACTAACGATGACTTAACGACTCAGTTAAAATGTATATACATGTAGTGTTTTAATATGTATTTATACACTTTTGAAAGACTTCAATACACTTATCAAAATACTTCTACTTAACAAAAATGCTTACAATTACACTCTCGTTCAGTTTCATCAACAATTCTACTCGTATGCACCCGTATTCGTACTCGTACAATACACAGCTTTTAGATGTATGTACTATTGGTATATACACTCCAATGATCAGCTCTTAGCAGCCCATGTGAGTCACCTAACACATGTGGGAACCATCATTTGGCAACTAGCATGAAATATCTCATAAGATTACAAAAATATGAGTAATCATTCATGACTTATTTACATGAAAACAAAATTACATATCCTTTATATCTAATCCATACACCAACGACCAAAAACACCTACAAACACTTTCATTCTTCAATTTTCTTCATCTAATTGAACTCTCTCAAGTTCTATCTTCAAGTTCTAAGTGTTCTTCATAAATTCCAAAAGTTCTAGTTTCATAAAATCAAGAATACTTTCAAGTTTGCTAGCTCACTTCCAATCTTGTAAGGTGATCATCCAACCTCAAGAAATCTTTGTTTCTTACAGTAGGTTATCATTCTAATACAAGGTAATAATCATATTCAAACTTTGGTTCAATTTCTATAACTATAACAATCTTATTTCAAGTGATGATCTTACTTGAACTTGTTTTCGTGTCATGATTTTGCTTCAAGAACTTTGAGCCATCCAAGGATCCATTGAAGCTAGATCCATTTTTCTCTTTTCCAGTAGGTTCATCCAAGGAACTTAAGGTAGTAATGATGTTCATAACATCATTCGATTCATACATATAAAGCTATCTTATTCGAAGGTTTAAACTTGTAATCACTAGAACATAGTTTAGTTAATTCTAAACTATTTCGCAAACAAAAGTTAATCCTTCTAACTTGACTTTTAAAATCAACTAAACACATGTTCTATATCTATATGATATGCTAACTTAATGATTTAAAACCTGGAAACACGAAAAACACCGTAAAACCGGATTTACGCCGTCTTAGTAACACCGCGGGCTGTTTTGGGTTAGTTAATTAAAAACTATGATAAACTTTGATTTAAAAGTTGTTATTCTGAGAAAATGATTTTTATTATGAACATGAAACTATATCCAAAAATTATGGTTAAACTCAAAGTGGAAGTATGTTTTCTAAAATGGTCATCTAGACGTCGTTCTTTCGACTGAAATGACTACCTTTACAAAAACGACTTGTAACTTATTTTTCCGACTAGAAACCTATACTTTTTTTGTTTAGATTCATAAAATAGAGTTCAATATGAAACCATAGCAATTTGATTCACTCAAAACGGATTTAAAATGAAGAAGTTATGGGTAAAACAAGATTGGATAATTTTTCTCATTTTAGCTACGTGAAAATTGGTAACAAATCTATTCCAACCATAACTTAATCAACTTGTATTATATATTATGTAATCTTGAGATACCATAGACACGTATACAATGTTTCGACCTATCATGTCGACACATCTATATATATTTCGGAACAACCATAGACACTCTATATGTGAATGTTGGAGTTAGCTATACAGGGTTGAGGTTGATTCCAAAATATATATAGTTTGAGTTGTGATCAATACTGAGATACGTATACACTGGGTCGTGGATTGATTCAAGATAATATTTATCGATTTATTTCTGTACATCTAACTGTGGACAACTAGTTGTAGGTTACTAACGAGGACAGCTGACTTAATAAACTTAAAACATCAAAATATATTAAAAGTGTTGTAAATATATTTTGAACATACTTTGATATATATGTATATATTGTTATAGGTTCGTGAATCAACCAGTGGCCAAGTCTTACTTCCCGACGAAGTAAAAATCTGTGAAAGTGAGTTATAGTCCCACTTTTAAAATCTAATATTTTTGGGATGAGAATACATGCAGGTTTTATAAATGATTTACAAAATAGACACAAGTACGTGAAACTACATTCTATGGTTGAATTATCGAAATCGAATATGCCCCTTTTTATTAAGTCTGGTAATCTAAGAATTAGGGAACAGACACCCTAATTGACGCGAATCCTAAAGATAGATCTATTGGGCCTAACAAACCCCATCCAAAGTACCGGATGCTTTAGTACTTCGAAATTTATATCATATCCGAAGGGTGTCCCGGAATGATGGGGATATTCTTATATATGCATCTTGTTATTGTCGGTTACCAGGTGTTCACCATATGAATGATTTTTATCTCTATGTATGGGATGTGTATTGAAATATGAAATCTTGTGGTCTATTGTTACGATTTGATATATATAGGTTAAACCTATAACTCACCAACATTTTTGTTGACGTTTTAAGCATGTTTATTCTCAGGTGATTATTAAGAGCTTCCGCTGTCGCATACTTAAATAAGGACAAGATTTGGAGTCCATGCTTGTATGATATTGTGTAAAAACTGCATTCAAGAAACTTATTTTGTTGTAACATATTTGTATTGTAAACCATTATGTAATGGTCGTGTGTAAACAGGATATATTAGATTATCATTATTTGATAATCTACGTAAAGCTTTTTAAACCTTTATTGATGAAATAAAGGTTATGGTTTGTTTAAAAATGAATGCAGTCTTTGAAAAACGTCTCATATAGAGGTCAAAACCTCGCAACGAAATCAATTAATATGGAACGTTTTTAATCAATAAGAACGGGACATTTCAGTATAGGGACGCATACAATAACATATGATTACATCGCGAGGTACTTGACCTCTAAATGATACATTTTACAAACATTGCATTCATTTTTAAAAGACAATCTTTCATTACATCGAAAGTTGACATGTATGCATACCATTTCATAATATCCAAACTATAAATGACCTAATCTGTCATTTACTTAATAATAATCTTTAATGAACTTCAACGACTCGAATGCAACGTCTTTTGAAATATGTCATGAATGACTCCAAGTAATATCTTTAAAATGAGCTAATGCACAGCGGAATATCTCTTTTAAACCTGAGAATAAACATGATTTCAAGTGTCAACCAAAAGGTTGGTGAGTTCATTAGTTTATCATAATCATTTCATTTTCATCATTTTAATAGACCACAAGATTTCATTTTTCATTTCCATAAATAACATTCTCATAGCAGGCATTTCGCATCGTACTAGAGATAAAAAATCATTCATATGGTGAACACCTGGTAACCGACATTAACAAGATGCATATAGAATATCCCCAATCATTCCGGAACTACCTCGGACCTGATTAATATCGAAGTACTAAAACATCCGGTACTTTGGATGGGGCTTGTTGGGCCCGATAGATCTATCTTTAGGATTCGCGTCAATTAGGGTGTACGTTCCCTAATTCTTAGGCTACCAAGCTAAAAGGGGTGATATCCAAATTCGATCATTCAACCATAGAACGTAGTTTCAATTACTTGTGTCTATTTCGTAAAACAGTTATAAAAGTTGCGCATGTATTCTCAGCCCAAAAATATATAAAGAGTAAAAAGGCAAATGAAACTCACCATACTGTATTTTGTAGTAAAAATACATATAACATCATTGAACAAGTGTAGGGTTGGCCTCGGATTCACGAACCTATATTAATTATATATATTTATATGTCGGTCAAAATTTGTCTAACAATTTTGGCCAAGTCATAGTGTACCACAATCCTAATGCTCGAGTCTGACTCAACAATATAGTAACATGTTATATTACCCATGCTCAGTTAAAATTCTAGTAAAAGGTGACGTGTGAAACAACGTAACACAAATGGTTTCATAATCATAAAATAGTATTTTAGTATTTAGAAAAAGTCAACACGAAAAAATTAACTGAGAAGTTAACGGGAAAAGTCAAAGTTCAAGGTCAAAAGTCAAAGGTTAAAGTAAAAAGTCAAAGGTTAAAGTAAAAACGAGGTCGCATGCAAAAATACAACAAAATGATTTTTCGGTCAAACATGACTAAACGGCCACTTCAGCGATTTTTAGAAAAATTATCGGAACTCCGATTGATAAACGGTCACAGCCTTCAATTTCTCGTTACCACAAAGATATAACATGATTTTTGGCAAAAGTAAACACACATCAGGCCGACCATGACAACTGATACAAAACTGACATTTTTAATAAAAAAATTTCAACTCTTTTTAGAATTTTAAAATTTTAAAATATGACCAAACAGTCAACTTTGACGATTTTTAGAAAAATCGTCGAGACTCGAATTGACAAACGGCCAGAGTCGTTTGTTAGACCTTATAACAAAGAATTCAGTGGTATTTTTTCTTAAATCTGAAACAACGCAGATCAGCGAGAATTTCAGTTCCCTTTTCGACATTTTTTCAAAATTTGCAAAACTTCTTTTGTCCATAACTTGACAACCGTTCAACGAAACGAGACGTGCTTTAAATGAAAATTCATCTACTCGACGAGTAGAATCTAAATAACCACTTTTTATTACCCAGAAAATTAGTTCACTAATTATCATTAGCTATCTTAATTACGAAATTAATTGTTTAATTCATAACTTTCTAACCGTTCATCGAATTCATTCGATATCTAAATGAAAAGTTCTTAATTTTTCGCTAGCTTTCCAATGACATGCATATCTTATACCTTATTTCATCCCTAGTATAACAACCTTTAAGATTCAACATAACCTATTTAAGGGCAATATCAAATGTACAAATAAGCATAATCCTATTTTCTCGAGCACTAGTTAGGGATACACTATTAGTATGTAAAAATTAAATTAGGAGTACTCACGTATCAATATTGAGGTTCAATATTGTAGGAAAGGTTCGTAGACGCAACGGAGATGACAAACACTAAATTGACCTCACGGGCATACCCACGAACATTACTCATAACCTCCATAGCCATAACCCATAATTTTCTTAGCCCTATCCTACTCATAAAACTTCTCTTGAAATGACCCGCTCATGACCTCGTCGTAATATTTTATGTATATTTAATACTAATAATAACACTAATACTCTTACTATAATTAATAATAATATAGGTTGGAGAGATTGATCGAATTATGAATTATGAATTGAATTCAGAACGCGTTGGAGCTTTATAGTTAAACTTTGGGACCATTACCTCCACAATTTCAAAGTGATGAAATAATAGATCCGCAAATTGCGGCATAAATTCTTGGACGTGAACTAACATTACATATATATAGATTTATAATATATTTAATTTATAATATATTTAATCTTTAGAATTAATTAAATATTATATTATATTTACGTTTGTGGTAAAAATATAATTTTTACAAAAATGACACGGACGTGGTCTCACGACTCATGTACCACTTTCGGTTTTTCGTGCGCACTTTCGTACGTTTAGAAAACTAGCCTTTTATGTTACGTGACGTGTACCTTTTACAAAAATTTGACTTACATAACAATAAATTACCTTTATAAAAATATAACTTGTAAAGTTGAGTATTGTGGTCATTTCCTTATATAAATTAAAGTCTCTTTGTTTGTCAAAATATTTTATTTTAAATTAAACATTTTGTGACACGTACCTTTATTAATAACTAGACTTAAATTAATTAAAAACTAACCCACTCAAAGTGTAATTTAATCTTTTGAGTGTTTTGGTCATTTACTTTTATAATTCATAATCTTGTTATTTATCAAAGCATATTTATTAATATTAGTTTAATATCAAAACGTTTTATGACTAATTTAAATTAAAAGTTATAATCTTATACATATTTTTGAAATATTTATCTAATAAAATACTAGTTATCCTTTCAAAACTAATTATATAATTTAAGATCCTTTACAAAATCGAAAAATCCTATAATGTTTATGCTTTAAAACTTATTTTGATTTCATTCTTTTATGCGTAAATGTTTAGTTTAATTTCTTTAACTTTCTAAATAATATATCTTAATATAACATATCAAATGGGTTTATCTAGTCAACGAATCTTATCCCAATTATTCCTTCTATATGATAAATCGAGTATTATGAAATTCGATTCTCCACTAACTTTTGTCTAACTCCCAATAAGTGATACTTTGTTCTTACTTGTAAATCACTTTACCATTATTTCCGAATACCGTTAAAAAGTAAGGGTTTCCTAATTCAAAGTGGACCTCATAACAGAGACTCATAATCATAGTTCAATGTATCCAATAATTCAATCATTTGATATTATCTTTTAATCTCGTCGATAAACTTACACCGAACAAATATGTTTATGTAACATATTATTTATTCAATACTTTGATAGCATTTCCAAGTTCAAAAAATAGATCTCATAGCTTATATTCATATTAACTAATCCGTTCAATGTTTTATTAATATATCTCAATTTAATAAGCACACATGTATATGCATATATATTTATTTACACATAATTGTTCGTGAATCGTTAGGCATGGTCAAAGGGTATTTGATTAAATGAATATAGTTTCAAAACTTTTGGGAGTCAACATTACAGATTTTTCTTATCGTGTCGGATATATATAAAGATTAAAGTTTAAATTTGTTCGGAAATTTCCGGGTCATCACATTACCTACCCGTTAAAAGAAATTTCGTCCCGAAATTTGATAGATTATATAAATTACAAATATTAATCAATATATATTAAAAATATTAGATTTTAAATGGTTTGATTAATATATATTTTTAATCAATAATTGTCAACACCTTCAACAGCTTAAAATTTCGGGACGAAATTTATTTAACGGGTAGGTACTGTAGTGACCCGAACTTTTCCATGTTTATATATATTAATTGAGATTGATGTTTACATGATTAAATGTTTCCAACATGTTAAGCAATCAAACTTGTTAAGACTTGATTAATTGAAATAGATTTCATATAGACAATTGACCACCCAAGTTGACCGGTGATTCACGAACGTTAAAACTTGTAAAAAAAAAACTATATGATGACATATATATGGTTATATATATAGTTAACATGATATTATGATAAGTAAACATATCATTAATTATATTAACAATGAACTACATATGTAAAAACAAGACTACTAACTTAATGATTTTGAAACGAGACATATATGTAACGTTTATCGTTGTAACGACATTTAATGTATATATATCATATTAAGAGATATTCGTACATCATAATATCATGATAATATAATAATTTAAAATCTCTTTTGTTATTATAAACATTGGGTTAACAACATTTAACAAGATCGTTAACCTAAAGGTTTCAAAACAACACTTACATGTAACGACTAACGATGACTTAACGACTCAGTTAAAATGTATATACATGTAGTGTTTTAATATGTATTTATACACTTTTGAAAGACTTCAATACACTTATCAAAATACTTCTACTTAACAAAAATGCTTACAATTACATTCTCGTTCAGTTTCATCAACAATTCTACTCGTATGCACCCGTATTCGTACTCGTACAATACACAGCTTTTAGATGTATGTACTATTGGTATATACACTCCAATGATCAGCTCTTAGCAGCCCATGTGAGTCACCTAACACATGTGGGAACCATCATTTGGCAACTAGCATGAAATATCTCATAAGATTACAAAAATATGAGTAATCATTCATGACTTATTTACATGAAAACAAAATTACATATCCTTTATATCTAATCCATACACCAACGACCAAAAACACCTACAAACACTTTCATTCTTCAATTTTCTTCATCTAATTGAACTCTCTCAAGTTCTATCTTCAAGTTCTAAGTGTTCTTCATAAATTCCAAAAGTTCTAGTTTCATAAAATCAAGAATACTTTCAAGTTTGCTAGCTCACTTCCAATCTTGTAAGGTGATCATCCAACCTCAAGAAATCTTTGTTTCTTACAGTAGGTTATCATTCTAATACAAGGTAATAATCATATTCAAACTTTGGTTCAATTTCTATAACTATAACAATCTTATTTCAAGTGATGATCTTACTTGAACTTGTTTTCGTGTCATGATTTTGCTTCAAGAACTTTGAGCCATCCAAGGATCCATTGAAGCTAGATCCATTTTTCTCTTTTCCAGTAGGTTCATCCAAGGAACTTAAGGTAGTAATGATGTTCATAACATCATTCGATTCATACATATAAAGCTATCTTATTCGAAGGTTTAAACTTGTAATCACTAGAACATAGTTTAGTTAATTCTAAACTATTTCGCAAACAAAAGTTAATCCTTCTAACTTGACTTTTAAAATCAACTAAACACATGTTCTATATCTATATGATATGCTAACTTAATGATTTAAAACCTGGAAACACGAAAAACACCGTAAAACCGGATTTACGCCGTCTTAGTAACACCGCGGGCTGTTTTGGGTTAGTTAATTAAAAACTATGATAAACTTTGATTTAAAAGTTGTTATTCTGAGAAAATGATTTTTATTATGAACATGAAACTATATCCAAAAATTATGGTTAAACTCAAAGTGGAAGTATGTTTTCTAAAATGGTCATCTAGACGTCGTTCTTTCGACTGAAATGACTACCTTTACAAAAACGACTTGTAACTTATTTTTCCGACTAGAAACCTATACTTTTTTTGTTTAGATTCATAAAATAGAGTTCAATATGAAACCATAGCAATTTGATTCACTCAAAACGGATTTAAAATGAAGAAGTTATGGGTAAAACAAGATTGGATAATTTTTCTCATTTTAGCTACGTGAAAATTGGTAACAAATCTATTCCAACCATAACTTAATCAACTTGTATTATATATTATGTAATCTTGAGATACCATAGACACGTATACAATGTTTCGACCTATCATGTCGACACATCTATATATATTTCGGAACAACCATAGACACTCTATATGTGAATGTTGGAGTTAGCTATACAGGGTTGAGGTTGATTCCAAAATATATATAGTTTGAGTTGTGATCAATATTGAGATACGTATACACTGGGTCGTGGATTGATTCAAGATAATATTTATCGATTTATTTCTGTACATCTAACTGTGGACAACTAGTTGTAGGTTACTAACGAGGACAGCTGACTTAATAAACTTAAAACATCAAAATATATTAAAAGTGTTGTAAATATATTTTGAACATACTTTGATATATATGTATATATTGTTATAGGTTCGTGAATCAACCAGTGGCCAAGTCTTACTTCCCGACGAAGTAAAAATATGTGAAAGTGAGTTATAGTCCCACTTTTAAAATCTAATATTTTTGGGATGAGAATACATGCAGGTTTTATAAATGATTTACAAAATAGACACAAGTACGTGAAACTACATTCTATGGTTGAATTATCGAAATCGAATATGCCCCTTTTTATTAAGTCTGGTAATCTAAGAATTAGGGAACAGACACCCTAATTGACGCGAATCCTAAAGATAGATCTATTGGGCCTAACAAACCCCATCCAAAGTACCGGATGCTTTAGTACTTCGAAATTTATATCATATCCGAAGGGTGTCCCGGAATGATGGGGATATTCTTATATATGCATCTTGTTATTGTCGGTTACCAGGTGTTCACCATATGAATGATTTTTATCTCTATGTATGGGATGTGTATTGAAATATGAAATCTTGTGGTCTATTGTTACGATTTGATATATATAGGTTAAACCTATAACTCACCAACATTTTTGTTGACGTTTTAAGCATGTTTATTCTCAGGTGATTATTAAGAGCTTCCGCTGTCGCATACTTAAATAAGGACAAGATTTGGAGTCCATGCTTGTATGATATTGTGTAAAAACTGCATTCAAGAAACTTATTTTGTTGTAACATATTTGTATTGTAAACCATTATGTAATGGTCGTGTGTAAACAGGATATATTAGATTATCATTATTTGATAATCTACGTAAAGCTTTTTAAACCTTTATTGATGAAATAAAGGTTATGGTTTGTTTAAAAATGAATGCAGTCTTTGAAAAACGTCTCATATAGAGGTCAAAACCTCGCAACGAAATCAATTAATATGGAACGTTTTTAATCAATAAGAAATGTTGCGAGGTTTTGACCTCTATATGAGACGTTTTTCAAAGACTGCATTCATTTTTAAACAAACCATAACCTTTATTTCATCAATAAAGGTTTAAAAAGCTTTACGTAGATTATCAAATAATGATAATCTAATATATCCTGTTTACACACGACCATTACATAATGGTTTACAATACAAATATGTTACAACAAAATAAGTTTCTTGAATGCAGTTTTTACACAATATCATACAAGCATGGACTCCAAATCTTGTCCTTATTTAAGTATGCGACAGCGGAAGCTCTTAATAATCACCTGAGAATAAACATGCTTAAAACGTCAACAAAAATGTTGGTGAGTTATAGGTTTAACCTATATATATCAAATCGTAACAATAGACCACAAGATTTCATATTTCAATACACATCCCATACATAGAGATAAAAATCATTCATATGGTGAACACCTGGTAACCGACAATAACAAGATGCATATATAAGAATATCCCCATCATTCCGGGACACCCTTCGGATATGATATAAATTTCGAAGTACTAAAGCATCCGGTACTTTGGATGGGGTTTGTTAGGCCCAATAGATCTATCTTTAGGATTCGCGTCAATTAGGGTGTCTGTTCCCTAATTCTTAGATTACCAGACTTAATAAAAAGGGGCATATTCGATTTCGATAATTCAACCATAGAATGTAGTTTCACGTACTTGTGTCTATTTTGTAAATCATTTATAAAACCTGCATGTATTCTCATCCCAAAAATATTAGATTTTAAAAGTGGGACTATAACTCACTTTCACAGATTTTTACTTCGTCGGGAAGTAAGACTTGGCCACTGGTTGATTCACGAACCTATAACAATATATACATATATATCAAAGTATGTTCAAAATATATTTACAACACTTTTAATATATTTTGATGTTTTAAGTTTATTAAGTCAGCTGTCCTCGTTAGTAACCTACAACTAGTTGTCCACAGTTAGATGTACAGAAATAAATCGATAAATATTATCTTGAATCAATCCACGACCCAGTGTATACGTATCTCAGTATTGATCACAACTCAAACTATATATATTTTGGAATCAACCTCAACCCTGTATAGCTAACTCCAACATTCACATATAGAGTGTCTATGGTTGTTCCGAAATATATATAGATGTGTCGACATGATAGGTCGAAACATTGTATACGTGTCTATGGTATCTCAAGATTACATAATATATAATACAAGTTGATTAAGTTATGGTTGGAATAGATTTGTTACCAATTTTCACGTAGCTAAAATGAGAAAAATTATCCAATCTTGTTTTACCCATAACTTCTTCATTTTAAATCCGTTTTGAGTGAATCAAATTGCTATGGTTTCATATTGAACTCTATTTTATGAATCTAAACAAAAAAAGTATAGGTTTCTAGTCGGAAAAATAAGTTACAAGTCGTTTTTGTAAAGGTAGTCATTTCAGTCGAAAGAACGACGTCTAGATGACCATTTTAGAAAACATACTTCCACTTTGAGTTTAACCATAATTTTTGGATATAGTTTCATGTTCATAATAAAAATCATTTTCTCAGAATAACAACTTTTAAATCAAAGTTTATCATAGTTTTTAATTAACTAACCCAAAACAGCCCGCGGTGTTACTAAGACGGCGTAAATCCGGTTTTACGGTGTTTTTCGTGTTTCCAGGTTTTAAATCATTAAGTTAGCATATCATATAGATATAGAACATGTGTTTAGTTGATTTTAAAAGTCAAGTTAGAAGGATTAACTTTTGTTTGCGAAATAGTTTAGAATTAACTAAACTATGTTCTAGTGATTACAAGTTTAAACCTTCGAATAAGATAGCTTTATATGTATGAATCGAATGATGTTATGAACATCATTACTACCTTAAGTTCCTTGGATGAACCTACTGGAAAAGAGAAAAATGGATCTAGCTTCAATGGATCCTTGGATGGCTCAAAGTTCTTGAAGCAAAATCATGACACGAAAACAAGTTCAAGTAAGATCATCACTTGAAATAAGATTGTTATAGTTATAGAAATTGAACCAAAGTTTGAATATGATTATTACCTTGTATTAGAATGATAACCTACTGTAAGAAACAAAGATTTCTTGAGGTTGGATGATCACCTTACAAGATTGGAAGTGAGCTAGCAAACTTGAAAGTATTCTTGATTTTATGAAACTAGAACTTTTGGAATTTATGAAGAACACTTAGAACTTGAAGATAGAACTTGAGAGAGTTCAATTAGATGAAGAAAATTGAAGAATGAAAGTGTTTGTAGGTGTTTTTGGTCGTTGGTGTATGGATTAGATATAAAGGATATGTAATTTTGTTTTCATGTAAATAAGTCATGAATGATTACTCATATTTTTGTAATCTTATGAGATATTTCATGCTAGTTGCCAAATGATGGTTCCCACATGTGTTAGGTGACTCACATGGGCTGCTAAGAGCTGATCATTGGAGTGTATATACCAATAGTACATACATCTAAAAGCTGTGTATTGTACGAGTACGAATACGGGTGCATACGAGTAGAATTGTTGATGAAACTGAACGAGAATGTAATTGTAAGCATTTTTGTTAAGTAGAAGTATTTTGATAAGTGTATTGAAGTCTTTCAAAAGTGTATAAATACATATTAAAACACTACATGTATATACATTTTAACTGAGTCGTTAAGTCATCGTTAGTCGTTACATGTAAGTGTTGTTTTGAAACCTTTAGGTTAACGATCTTGTTAAATGTTGTTAACCCAATGTTTATAATAACAAAAGAGATTTTAAATTATTATATTATCATGATATTATGATGTACGAATATCTCTTAATATGATATATATACATTAAATGTCGTTACAACGATAAACGTTACATATATGTCTCGTTTCAAAATCATTAAGTTAGTAGTCTTGTTTTTACATATGTAGTTCATTGTTAATATAATTAATGATATGTTTACTTATCATAATATCATGTTAACTATATATATAACCATATATATGTCATCATATAGTTTTTTTTTTACAAGTTTTAACGTTCGTGAATCACCGGTCAACTTGGGTGGTCAATTGTCTATATGAAATCTATTTCAATTAATCAAGTCTTAACAAGTTTGATTGCTTAACATGTTGGAAACATTTAATCATGTAAACATCAATCTCAATTAATATATATAAACATGGAAAAGTTCGGGTCACTACAGTACCTACCCGTTAAATAAATTTCGTCCCGAAATTTTAAGCTGTTGAAGGTGTTGACGAATCTTCTGGAAATAGATGCGGGTATTTCATCTTCATCTGATCTTCACGCTCCCAGGTGAACTCGGGTCCTCTACGAGCATTCCATCGAACCTTAACAATTGGTATCTTGTTTTGCTTAAGTCTTTTAACCTCACGATCCATTATTTCGACGGGTTCTTCGATGAATTGGAGTTTTTCGTTGATTTGGATTTCATCTAACGGAATAGTGAGATCTTCTTTAGCAAAACATTTCTTCAAATTCGAGACGTGGAAAGTGTTATGTACAGCCGCGAGTTGTTGAGGTAACTCAAGTCGGTAAGCTACTGGTCCGACACGATCAATAATCTTGAATGGTCCAATATACCTTGGATTTAATTTCCCTCGTTTACCAAATCGAACAACGCCTTTCCAAGGTGAAACTTTAAGCATGACCATCTCTCCAATTTCAAATTCTATATCTTTTCTTTTAATGTCAGCGTAGCTCTTTTGTCGACTTTGGGCGGTTTTCAACCGTTGTTGAATTTGGATGATCTTCTCGGTAGTTTCTTGTATAATCTCCGGACCCGTAATCTGTCTATCCCCCACCTCACTCCAACAAATCGGAGACCTGCACTTTCTACCATAAAGTGCTTCAAACGGCGCCATCTCAATGCTTGAATGGTAGCTGTTGTTGTAGGAAAATTCTGCTAACGGTAGATGTCGATCCCAACTGTTTCCGAAATCAATAACACATGCTCGTAGCATGTCTTCAAGCGTTTGTATCGTCCTTTCGCTCTGCCCATCAGTTTGTGGATGATAGGCAGTACTCATGTCTAGACGAGTTCCTAATGCTTGCTGTAATGTCTGCCAGAATCTTGAAATAAATCTGCCATATCTATCAGAGATAATAGAGATTGGTATTCCATGTCTGGAGACGACTTCCTTCAAATACAGTCGTGCTAACTTCTCCATCTTGTCATCTTCTCTTATTGGTAGGAAGTGTGCTGATTTGGTGAGACGATCAACTATTACCCAAATAGTATCAAAACCACTTGCAGTCCTTGGCAATTTAGTGATGAAATCCATGGTAATGTTTTCCCATTTCCATTCCGGGATTTCGGGTTGTTGAAGTAAACCTGATGGTTTCTGATGCTCAGCTTTGACCTTAGAACACGTCAAACATTCTCCTACGTATTTAACAACATCGGCTTTCATACCCGGCCACCAAAAATGTTTCTTGAGATCCTTGTACATCTTCCCCGTTCCAGGATGTATTGAGTATCTGGTTTTATGAGCTTCTCTAAGTACCATTTCTCTCATATCTCCAAATTTTGGTACCCAAATCCTTTCAGCCCTATACCGGGTTCCGTCTTCCCGAATATTAAGATGTTTCTCCGATCCTTTGGGTATTTCATCCTTTAAATTTCCCTCTTTTAAAACTCCTTGTTGCGCCTCCTTTATTTGAGTAGTAATGTTATTATGAATCATTATATTCATAGATTTTACTCGAATGGGTTCTCTATCCTTCCTGCTCAAGGCATCGGCTACCACATTTGCCTTCCCCGGGTGGTAACGAATCTCAAAATCGTAATCATTCAATAATTCAATCCACCTACGCTGCCTCATATTCAGTTGTTTCTGATTAAATATGTGTTGAAGACTTTTGTGGTCGGTATATATAATACTTTTGACCCCATATAAGTAGTGCCTCCAAGTCTTTAATGCAAAAACAACCGCGCCTAATTCCAAATCATGCGTCGTATAATTTTGTTCGTGAATCTTCAATTGTCTAGACGCATAAGCAATCACCTTCGTTCGTTGCATTAATACACAACCGAGACCTTGCTTTGATGCGTCACAATAAATCACAAAATCATCATTCCCTTCAGGCAATGACAATATAGGTGCCGTAGTTAGCTTTTTCTTCAATAACTGAAACGCTTTCTCTTGTTCATCATTCCATTCAAATTTCTTCCCTTTATGCGTTAATGCAGTCAAGGGTTTTGCTATTCTGGAAAAGTCTTGGATGAACCTTCTGTAGTAACCAGCTAGTCCTAAAAACTGGCGTATGTGTTTCGGAGTTTTCGGGGTTTCCCACTTTTCAACAGTTTCTATCTTTGCCGGATCCACCTTAATACCTTCTTTGTTCACTATGTGACCGAGGAATTGAACTTCTTCCAACCAAAATGCACACTTTGAAAACTTAGCGTACAATTCTTCCTTCCTCAATACTTCTAACACTTTTCTCAAATGTTCACCGTGTTCTTGGTCATTCTTTGAGTAAATAAGTATGTCATCAATGAAAACAATGACAAACTTGTCAAGGTATGGTCCACACACTCGGTTCATAAGGTCCATGAACACAGCTGGTGCATTAGTTAAACCAAACGGCATGACCATAAACTCGTAATGACCGTAACGTGTTCTGAAAGCAGTCTTTGGAATATCATCTTCTTTCACCCGCATTTGATGATACCCGGAACGTAAGTCAATCTTTGAATAAACAGACGAGCCTTGTAGTTGATCAAATAAGTCGTCGATTCTCGGTAGTGGGTAGCGGTTCTTGATGGTAAGTTTGTTCAACTCTCGGTAGTCGATACACAACCTGAATGTACCATCTTTCTTCTTGACAAACAAAACAGGAGCTCCCCACGGTGATGTGCTTGGTCGAATGAAACCACGCTCTAAAAGTTCTTGTAATTGGCTTTGCAGTTCTTTCATCTCGCTGGGTGCGAGTCTGTAAGGAGCACGAGCTATTGGTGCAGCTCCTGGCACAAGATCTATTTGAAATTCAACGGATCGATGTGGGGGTAATCCCGGTAATTCTTTCGGAAATACATCGGGAAATTCTTTTGCAATGGGAACATCATTGATGCTCTTTTCTTCAGTTTGTACTTTCTCGACGTGTGCTAAAACAGCATAGCAACCTTTTCTTATTAGTTTTTGTGCCTTCAAATTACTAATAAGATGTAGCTTCGTGTTGCCCTTTTCTCCGTACACCATTAAGGGTTTTCCTTTTTCTCGTATAATGCGAATTGCATTTTTGTAACAAACGATCTCCGCTTTCACTTCTTTCAACCAGTCCATACCGATTATCACATCAAAACTCCCTAACTCTACTGGTATCAAATCAATCTTAAATGTTTCGCTAACCAGTTTAATTTCTCGATTCCGACATATATTATCTGCTGAAATTAATTTACCATTTGCTAATTCGAGTAAAAATTTACTATCCAAAGGCGTCAATGGACAACTTAATTTAGCACAAAAATCTCTACTCATATAGCTTCTATCCGCACCCGAATCAAATAAAACGTAAGCAGATTTATTGTCAATAAGAAACGTACCCGTAACAAGCTCCGGGTCTTCCTGTGCCTCTACCGCATTAATATTGAAAACTCTTCCACGGCCTTGTCCATTCGTGTTCTCCTGGTTCGGGCAATTTCTAATAATGTGGCCTGGTTTTTCACATTTATAACAAACTACATTGGCATAACTTGCTCCGACACTACTTGCTCCGCCATTACTCGTTCCGACACCATTTGTTCCTTTCGTTCTATTAACCCCTGGTCCGTAGACCTCACACTTCGCCGCGCTATGACCATTTCTTTTACACTTGTTGCAAAATTTGGTGCAGAACCCTGAGTGATTCTTTTCACACCTTTGGCATAGTTGCTTCTGATTGTTGTTGTTGTTGCGGTTATTATTGTTGTTGGGATGATTGTTGTAGTTGCTGTTGTTGTTGTTGTTGTTGTTGTTGTTGGGCCGTTTGTTGTAGTTGCGATTGATGTTGCGATTGTTGGGATAATTGTTGCGATTATTGTTGTAATTGCTGTTGTTGTTGTATTGGTGATTCTTATCACCGTTTTCCTCCCACTTTCTTTTGACTTGCTTCACATTGGCCTCTTCAGTAGTCTGTTCTTTAATTCTTTCTTCAATCTGGTTCACTAGTTTGTGAGCCATTCTACATGCCTGTTGTATGGAGGCGGGCTCGTGTGAACTTATATCTTCTTGGATTCTTTCCGGTAATCCTTTCACAAACGCGTCGATCTTCTCTTCCTCATCTTCGAATGCTCCCGGACACAATAGGCACAATTCTGTGAATCGTCTTTCGTACGTGGTAATATCAAATCCTTGGGTTCGTAACCCTCTAAGTTCTGTCTTGAGCTTATTGACCTCGGTTCTGGGACGGTACTTCTCGTTCATCAAGTGCTTGAATGATGACCACGGTAGTGCGTACGCATCATCTTGTCCCACTTGCTCTAGATAGGTATTCCACCATGTTAACGCAGAACCTGTGAAGGTATGCGTAGCGTACTTCACTTTGTCCTCTTCAGTACACTTACTTATGGCAAACACCGATTCAACCTTCTCGGTCCACCGTTTCAATCCGATCGGTCCTTCGGTTCCATCAAATTCCAAAGGTTTGCAGGCAGTGAATTCTTTGTAGGTGCATCCTACACGATTTCCTGTACTGCTAGATCCAAGGTTATTGTTGGTATGTAGCGCAGCCTGTACTGCGGCTATGTTTGAAGCTAGAAAAGTACGAAATTCCTCTTCATTCATATTCACGGTGTGTCGAGTAGTCGGTGCCATTTCCTTCAAAATAGTTAAATGGAACAAGTTAATCATACAGAATATTAAGAGTAGTTAATAGTATTTCGTAGCATAATATGAACTCTTTTATAAAAGCTTTTTCTTCATATTAGCGTTTTATAAGTTTAAATTCGGGTAGTACCTACCCGTTAAGTTCATACTTAGTAGCTAATATACAATTCAACTACTACAATTCTATATGAAAAACTGATTATAATAATATTTCGCGTTCAAACTTTTATACAATATTTTACAAACTTACAATACCGCTTATTTTACATAAAGCATGAAATATAGCACACAATAACTTTGATACAAGATAGTTGTGAAGACAATTCTAGCTAGTACACAAGTCGTTCAGCAAAGGCAATAAATACACGTAATTCATACGTCCAGAAACAAGTCATGCATTCTGGTTTTACTAGGACTACTTCCCATCCTTGGTCTTGTGCAACATAACCGTTATGGCCGTTGATAAGACAGCGTGTTGTAACGTCATCAAAGGGACGAGGGTTACGTAATGTCCAACAGTCCCGTAATAATCTAAAAACCTCATTTCTTACCCCAATTACCGACTCCGTCACTTGTGGAAACGTTTTGTTTAATAGTTGTAGCCCGATGTTCTTGTTCTCACTTTGGTGAGAAGCGAACATTACTAATCCGTAAGCATAACATGCTTCTTTATGTTGCATGTTAGCCGCTTTTTCTAAATCACGAAGTCCAATATTCGGATATATTGAGTCAAAATAATTTCTTAACCCGTTGCGTAAAATAGCATTTGGGTTCCCCGCAATATATGCGTCAAAGTAAACACATCGTAACTTATGGGTTTCCCAATGTGATATCCCCCATCTTTCAAACGAAAGTCTCTTATAAACCAAGACATTCTTGGAACGTTCTTCGAATGTCTTACAAACTGATCTCGCCTTAAATAGTTGTGCCGAAGAATTCTGGCCGACTCTAGACAAGATTTCATCAATCATGTCTCCGGGTAGGTCTTTTAAAATATTGGGTTGTCTATCCATTTTGTATTTTTAAACTGTAAAATAGACAAGAGTTAGATTCATAAAAAAAAAAAAATACTTATTAATACAAGCAATTTTTACATATATCATAAAGCATAAGAACACTATATTCCATATATTACACCACACGAATACAACTATCTTATTCCGACTCGCTCGTTTCTTCTTCTTCGGTTTTGGTTCGTTTTGCCAAGTTTCTAGGGATATATGATGTTCCCCTAATACGAACCGTCGTTGTCCACATTGGTTTAGAAAAACCTGGTGGTTTAGAGGTTCCCGGGTCATTGTTACAACTTAAGGACTTCGGGGGTTGACGATACATATAAAGTTCATCGGGGTTGGAATTAGATTTCTCTATTTTTATGCCCTTTCCCTTATTATTTTCTTTTGCCTTTTTAAATTCAGTTGGGGTAATTTCTATAACATCATCGGAATTCTCGTCGGAATCCGATTCATCGGAGAATTGGTAATCCTCCCAATATTTTGCTTCCTTGGCGGAAACACCATTGACCATAATTAACTTTGGTCGGTTGGTTGAGAATTTTCTTTTACTTAACCGTTTTATTATTTCCCCCACCGGTTCTATTTCTTCATCCGGTTCCGATTCTTCTTCCGGTTCCGATTCTTCTTCCGGTTCCGACTCTTCTTCCGGTTCCTCTTCGGGAACTTGTGAATCAGTCCACAAATTATTCCAATTTACATTTGACTCTTCATTATTATTAGGTGAGTCAATGGGACTTGTTCTAGAGGTAGACATCTATCACATAATATCAAACACGTTAAGAGATTAATATATCACATAATATTCATATGTTAAAAATATATAGTTTCCAACAAAAATGTTAAGCAATCATTTTTAAAGAAAACACGGTCGAAGTCCAGACTCACTAATGCATCCTAACAAACTCGATAAGACACACTAATGCAAATTTTCTGGTTCTCTAAGACCAACGCTCTGATACCAACTGAAATTATAGAGTACACAATATCATACATAAGGTCCATGTAAATCATTTAACGGGTAGGTACTGTAGTGACCCGAACTTTTCCATGTTTATATATATTAACTGAGATTGATGTTTACATGATTAAATGTTTCCAACATGTTAAGCAATCAAACTTGTTAAGACTTGATTAATTGAAATAGGTTTCATATAGACAATTGACCACCCAAGTTGACCGGTGATTCACGAACGTTAAAACTTGTAAAAAACTATATGATGACATATATATGGTTATATATATAGTTAACATGATATTATGATAAGTAAACATATCATTAATTATATTAACAATGAACTACATATGTAAAAACAAGACTACTAACTTAATGATTTTGAAACGAGACATATATGTAACGTTTATCGTTGTAACGACATTTAATGTATATATATCATATTAAGAGATATTCGTACATCATAATATCATAATAATATAATAATTTAAAATCTCTTTTGTTATTATAAACATTGGGTTAACAACATTTAACAAGATCGTTAACCTAAAGGTTTCAAAACAACACTTACATGTAACGACTAACGATGACTTAACGACTCAGTTAAAATGTATATACATGTAGTGTTTTAATATGTATTTATACACTTTTGAAAGACTTCAATACACTTATCAAAATACTTCTACTTAACAAAAATGCTTACAATTACATTCTCGTTCAGTTTCATCAACAATTCTACTCGTATGCACCCGTATTCGTACTCGTACAATACACAGCTTTTAGATGTATGTACTATTGGTATATACACTCCAATGATCAGCTCTTAGCAGCCCATGTGAGTCACCTAACACATGTGGGAACCATCATTTGGCAACTAGCATGAAATATCTCATAAGATTACAAAAATATGAGTAATCATTCATGACTTATTTACATGAAAACAAAATTACATATCCTTTATATCTAATCCATACACCAACGACCAAAAACACCTACAAACACTTTCATTCTTCAATTTTCTTCATCTAATTGAACTCTCTCAAGTTCTATCTTCAAGTTCTAAGTGTTCTTCATAAATTCCAAAAGTTCTAGTTTCATAAAATCAAGAATACTTTCAAGTTTGCTAGCTCACTTCCAATCTTGTAAGGTGATCATCCAACCTCAAGAAATCTTTGTTTCTTACAGTAGGTTATCATTCTAATACAAGGTAATAATCATATTCAAACTTTGGTTCAATTTCTATAACTATAACAATCTTATTTCAAGTGATGATCTTACTTGAACTTGTTTTCGTGTCATGATTTTGCTTCAAGAACTTTGAGCCATCCAAGGATCCATTGAAGCTAGATCCATTTTTATCTTTTCCAGTAGGTTCATCCAAGGAACTTAAGGTAGTAATGATGTTCATAACATCATTCGATTCATACATATAAAGCTATCTTATTCGAAGGTTTAAACTTGTAATCACTAGAACATAGTTTAGTTAATTCTAAACTATTTCGCAAACAAAAGTTAATCCTTCTAACTTGACTTTTAAAATCAACTAAACACATGTTCTATATCTATATGATATGCTAACTTAATGATTTAAAACCTGGAAACACGAAAAACACCGTAAAACCGGATTTACGCCGTCTTAGTAACACCGCGGGCTGTTTTGGGTTAGTTAATTAAAAACTATGATAAACTTTGATTTAAAAGTTGTTATTCTGAGAAAATGATTTTTATTATGAACATGAAACTATATCCAAAAATTATGGTTAAACTCAAAGTGGAAGTATGTTTTCTAAAATGGTCATCTAGACGTCGTTCTTTCGACTGAAATGACTACCTTTACAAAAACGACTTGTAACTTATTTTTCCGACTAGAAACCTATACTTTTTTTGTTTAGATTCATAAAATAGAGTTCAATATGAAACCATAGCAATTTGATTCACTCAAAACGGATTTAAAATGAAGAAGTTATGGGTAAAACAAGATTGGATAATTTTTCTCATTTTAGCTACGTGAAAATTGGTAACAAATCTATTCCAACCATAACTTAATCAACTTGTATTATATATTATGTAATCTTGAGATACCATAGACACGTATACAATGTTTCGACCTATCATGTCGACACATCTATATATATTTCGGAACAACCATAGACACTCTATATGTGAATGTTGGAGTTAGCTATACAGGGTTGAGGTTGATTCCAAAATATATATAGTTTGAGTTGTGATCAATACTGAGATACGTATACACTGGGTCGTGGATTGATTCAAGATAATATTTATCGATTTATTTCTGTACATCTAACTGTGGACAACTAGTTGTAGGTTACTAACGAGGACAGCTGACTTAATAAACTTAAAACATCAAAATATATTAAAAGTGTTGTAAATATATTTTGAACATACTTTGATATATATGTATATATTGTTATAGGTTCGTGAATCAACCAGTGGCCAAGTCTTACTTCCCGACGAAGTAAAAATCTGTGAAAGTGAGTTATAGTCCCACTTTTAAAATCTAATATTTTTGGGATGAGAATACATGCAGGTTTTATAAATGATTTACAAAATAGACACAAGTACGTGAAACTACATTCTATGGTTGAATTATCGAAATCGAATATGCCCCTTTTTATTAAGTCTGGTAATCTAAGAATTAGGGAACAGACACCCTAATTGACGCGAATCCTAAAGATAGATCTATTGGGCCTAACAAACCCCATCCAAAGTACCGGATGCTTTAGTACTTCGAAATTTATATCATATCCGAAGGGTGTCCCGGAATGATGGGGATATTCTTATATATGCATCTTGTTATTGTCGGTTACCAGGTGTTCACCATATGAATGATTTTTATCTCTATGTATGGGATGTGTATTGAAATATGAAATCTTGTGGTCTATTGTTACGATTTGATATATATAGGTTAAACCTATAACTCACCAACATTTTTGTTGACGTTTTAAGCATGTTTATTCTCAGGTGATTATTAAGAGCTTCCGCTGTCGCATACTTAAATAAGGACAAGATTTGGAGTCCATGCTTGTATGATATTGTGTAAAAACTGCATTCAAGAAACTTATTTTGTTGTAACATATTTGTATTGTAAACCATTATGTAATGGTCGTGTGTAAACAGGATATATTAGATTATCATTATTTGATAATCTACGTAAAGCTTTTTAAACCTTTATTGATGAAATAAAGGTTATGGTTTGTTTAAAAATGAATGCAGTCTTTGAAAAACGTCTCATATTTATTGATTAAAAACGTTCCATATTAATTGATTTCGTTGCGAGGTTTTGACCTCTATATGAGACGTTTTTCAAAGACTGCATTCATTTTTAAAACAAACCATAACCTTTATTTCATAAATAAAGGTTTAAAAAGCTTTACGTAGATTATCAAATAATGATAATCTAAAATATCCTGTTTACACACGACCATTACATAATGGTTTACAATACAAATATGTTACATCGAAATCAGTTTCTTGAATGCAGTTTTTACACAATATCATACAAACATGGACTCCAAATCTTGTCCTTATTTTAGTATGCAACAGCGGAAGCTCTTAATATTCACCTGAGAATAAACATGCTTTAAACATCAACAAAAATGTTGGTGAGTTATAGGTTTAACCTATATATATCAAATCGTAACAATAGACCACAAGATTTCATATTTCAATACACATCCCATACATAGAGATAAAAATCATTCATATGGTGAACACCTGGTAACCGACAATAACAAGATGCATATATAAGAATATCCCCATCATTCCGGGACACCCTTCGGATATGATATAAATTTCGAAGTACTAAAGCATCCGGTACTTTGGATGGGGTTTGTTAGGCCCAATAGATCTATCTTTAGGATTCGCGTCAATTAGGGTGTCTGTTCCCTAATTCTTAGATTACCAGACTTAATAAAAAGGGGCATATTCGATTTCGTTAATTCAACCATAGAATGTAGTTTCACGTACTTGTGTCTATTTTGTAAATCATTTATAAAACCTGCATGTATTCTCATCCCAAAAATATTAGATTTTAAAAGTGGGACTATAACTCACTTTCAGAGATTTTTACTTCGCCGGGAAGTAAGACTTGGCCACTGGTTGATTCACGAACCTATAACAATATATACATATATATCAAAGTATGTTCAAAATATATTTACAACACTTTTAATATATTTTGATGTTTTAAGTTTATTAAGTCAGCTGTCCTCGTTAGTAACCTACAACTAGTTGTCCACAGTTAGATGTACAGAAAAATAAATCGATAAATATTATCTTGAATCAATCCACGACCCAGTGTATACGTATCTCAGTATTGATCACAACTCAAACTATATATATTTTGGAATCAACCTCAACCCTGTATAGCTAACTCCAACATTCACATATAGAGTGTCTATGGTTGTTCCGAAATATATATAGATGTGTCGACATGATAGGTCGAAACATTGTATACGTGTCTATGGTATCTCAAGATTACATAATATACAATACAAGTTGATTAAGTTATGGTTGGAATAGATTTGTTACCAATTTTCACGTAGCTAAAATGAGAAAAATTATCCAATCTTGTTTTACCCATAACTTCTTCATTTTAAATCCGTTTTGAGTGAATCAAATTGCTATGGTTTCATATTGAACTCTATTTTATGAATCTAAACAGAAAAAGTATAGGTTTATAGTCGAAAAAATAAGTTACAAGTCGTTTTTGTAAAGGTAGTCATTTCAGTCGAAAGAACGACGTCTAGATGACCATTTTAGAAAACATACTTTCACTTTGAGTTTAACCATAATTTTTGGATATAGTTTCATGTTCATAATAAAAATCATTTTCTCAGAATAACAACTTTTAAATCAAAGTTTATCATAGTTTTTAATTAACTAACCCAAAACAGCCCGCGGTGTTACTACGACGGCGTAAATCCGGTTTTACGGTGTTTTCGTGTTTCCAGGTTTTAAATCATTAAGTTAGCATATCATATAGATATAGAACATGTGTTTAGTTGATTTTAAAAGTCAAGTTAGAAGGATTAACTTTTGTTTGCGAACAAGTTTAGAATTAACTAAACTATGTTCTAGTGATTACAAGTTTAAAC
Organism: Rutidosis leptorrhynchoides; assembly: GCF_046630445.1. Classification (NCBI taxonomy): domain Eukaryota; kingdom Viridiplantae; phylum Streptophyta; class Magnoliopsida; order Asterales; family Asteraceae; genus Rutidosis; species Rutidosis leptorrhynchoides. Next base: position 553,751,928 of record NC_092336.1, on the reverse strand, counting down.
CTTCGAATAAGATAGCTTTATATGTATGAATCGAATGATGTTATGAACATCATTACTACCTTAATTTCCTTGGATAAACCTACTGGAAAAGAGAAAAATGGATCTAGCTTCAATGGATCCTTGGATGGCTCGAAGTTCTTGAAGCAGAATCATGACACGAAAACAAGTTCAAGTAAGATCATCACTTGAAATAAGATTGTTATAGTTATAGAAATTGAACCAAAGTTTGAATATGATTATTACCTTGTATTAGAATGATAACCTACTGTAAGAAACAAAGATTTCTTGAGGTTGGATGATCACCTTACAAGATTGGAAGTGAGCTAGCAAACTTGAAAGTATTCTTGATTTTATGAAACTAGAACTTTTGGAATTTATGAAGAACACTTAGAACTTGAAGATAGAACTTGAGAGAGATCAATTAGATGAAGAAAATTGAAGAATAAAAGTGTTTGTAGGTGTTTTTGGTCGTTGGTGTATGGATTAGATATAAAGGATATGTAATTTTGTTTTCATGTAAATAAGTCATGAATGATTACTCATATTTTTGTAATTTTATGAGATATTTCATGCTAGTTGCCAAATGATGGTTCCCACATGTGTTAGGTGACTCACATGGGCTGCTAAGAGCTGATCATTGGAGTGTATATACCAATAGTACATACATCTAAAAGCTGTGTATTGTACGAGTACGAATACGGGTGCATACGAGTAGAATTGTTGATGAAACTGAACGAGGATGTAATTGTAAGCATTTTTGTTAAGTAGAAGTATTTTGATAAGTGTATTGAAGTCTTTCAAAAGTGTATAAATACATATTAAAACACTACATGTATATACATTTTAACTGAGTCGTTAAGTCATCGTTAGTCGTTACATGTAAATGTTGTTTTGAAACCTTTAGGTTAACGATCTTGTTAAATGTTGTTAACCCAATGTTTATAATATCAAAAGAGATTTTAAATTATTATATTATCATGATATTATGATGTACGAATATCTCTTAATATGATATATATACATTAAATGTCGTTACAACGATAATCGTTACACATATGTCTCGTTTCAAAATCATTAAGTTAGTAGTCTTGTTTTTACATATGTAGTTCATTGTTAATATACTTAATGATATGTTTAATTATCATAATATAATTTTAACTATATATATAACCATATATATGTCATCATATAGTTTTTACAAGTTTTAACGTTCGTGAATCACCGGTCAACTTGGGTGGTCAATTGTCTATATGAAACCTATTTCAATTAATCAAGTCTTAACAAGTTTGATTGCTTAACATGTTGGAAACATTTAATCATGTAAATATCAATCTCAATTAATATATATAAACATGGAAAAGTTCGGGTCACTACAGTACCTACCCGTTAAATAAATTTCGTCCCGAAATTTTAAGCTGTTGAAGGTGTTGACGAATCTTCTGGAAATAGATGCGGGTATTTCTTCTTCATCTGATCTTCACGCTCCCAGGTGAACTCGGGTCCTCTACGAGCATTCCATCGAACCTTAACAATTGGTATCTTGTTTTGCTTAAGTCTTTTAACCTCACGATCCATTATTTCGACGGGTTCTTCGATGAATTGAAGTTTTTCGTTGATTTGGATTTCATCTAACGGAATAGTGAGATCTTCTTTAGCAAAACATTTCTTTAAATTCGAGACGTGGAAAGTGTTATGTACAGCCGCGAGTTGTTGAGGTAACTCTAGTCGGTAAGCTACTGGTCCGACACGATCAATAATCTTGAATGGTCCAATATACCTTGGATTTAATTTCCCTCGTTTACCAAATCGAACAACGCCTTTCCAAGGTGCAACTTTAAGCATGACCATCTCTCCAATTTCAAATTCTATATCTTTTCTTTTAATGTCAGCGTAGCTCTTTTGTCGACTTTGGGCGGTTTTCAACCGTTGTTGAATTTGGATGATCTTCTCGGTAGTTTCTTGTATAATCTCCGGACCCGTAATCTGTCTATCCCCCACTTCACTCCAACAAATCGGAGACCTGCACTTTCTACCATAAAGTGCTTCAAATGGCGCCATCTCAATACTTGAATGGTAGCTGTTGTTGTAGGAAAATTCTGCTAACGGTAGATGTCGATCCCAACTGTTTCCGAAATCAATAACACATGCTCGTAGCATGTCTTCAAGCGTTTGTATCGTCCTTTCGCTCTGCCCATCAGTTTGTGGATGATAGGCAGTACTCATGTCTAGACGAGTTCCTAATGCTTGCTGTAATGTCTGCCAGAATCTTGAAATAAATCTGCCATCCCTATCAGAGATAATAGAGATTGGTATTCCATGTCTGGAGACGACTTCCTTCAAATACAGTCGTGCTAACTTCTCCATCTTGTCATCTTCTCTTATTGGTAGGAAGTGTGCTGATTTGGTGAGACGATCAACTATTACCCAAATAGTATCAAAACCACTTGCAGTCCTTGGCAATTTAGTGATGAAATCCATGGTAATGTTTTCCCATTTCCATTCCGGGATTTCGGGTTGTTGAAGTAGACCTGATGGTTTCTGATGCTCAGCTTTGACCTTAGAACACGTCAAACATTCTCCTACGTATTTAGCAACATCGGCTTTCATACCCGGCCACCAAAAATGTTTCTTGAGATCCTTGTACATCTTCCCCGTTCCAGGATGTATTGAGTATCTGGTTTTATGAGCTTCTCTAAGTACCATTTCTCTCATATCTCCAAATTTTGGTACCCAAATCCTTTCAGCCCTATACCGGGTTCCGTCTTCCCGAATATTAAGATGCTTCTCCGATCCTTTGGGTATTTCATCCTTTAAATTTCCCTCTTTTAAAACTCCTTGTTGCGCCTCCTTTATTTGAGTAGTAATGTTATTATGAATCATTATATTCATAGATTTTACTCGAATGGGTTCTCTATCCTTCCTGCTCAAGGCATCGGCTACCACATTTGCCTTCCCCGGGTGGTAACGAATCTCAAAATCGTAATCATTCAATAATTCAATCCACCTACGCTGCCTCATATTCAGTTGTTTCTGATTAAATATGTGTTGAAGACTTTTGTGGTCGGTATATATAATACTTTTGACCCCATATAAGTAGTGCCTCCAAGTCTTTAATGCAAAAACAACCGCGCCTAATTCCAAATCATGCGTCGTATAATTTTGTTCGTGAATCTTCAATTGTCTAGACGCATAAGCAATCACCTTCGTTCGTTGCATTAATACACAACCGAGACCTTGCTTTGATGCGTCACAATAAATCACAAAATCATCATTCCCTTCAGGCAATGACAATATAGGTGCCGTAGTTAGCTTTTTCTTCAATAACTGAAACGCTTTCTCTTGTTCATCATTCCATTCAAATTTCTTCCCTTTATTCGTTAATGCAGTCAAGGGTTTTGCTATTCTGGAAAAGTCTTGGATGAACCTTCTGTAGTAACCAGCTAGTCCTAAAAACTGGCGTACGTGTTTCGGAGTTTTCGGGGTTTCCCACTTTTCAACAGTTTCTATCTTTGCTGGATCCACCTTAATACCTTCTTTGTTCACTATGTGACCGAGGAATTGAACTTCTTCCAACCAAAATGCACACTTTGAAAACTTAGCGTACAATTCTTCCTTCCTCAATACTTCTAACACCTTTCTCAAATGTTCACCGTGTTCTTGGTCATTCTTTGAGTAAATAAGTATGTCATCAATGAAAACAATGACAAACTTGTCAAGGTATGGTCCACACACTCGGTTCATAAGGTCCATGAACACAGCTGGTGCATTAGTTAAACCAAACGGCATGACCATAAACTCGTAATGACCGTAACGTGTTCTGAAAGCAGTCTTTGGAATATCATCTTCTTTCACCCTCATTTGATGATACCCGGAACGTAAGTCAATCTTTGAATAAACAGACGAGCCTTGTAGTTGATCAAATAAGTCGTCGATTCTCGGTAGTGGGTAGCGGTTCTTGATGGTAAGTTTGTTCAACTCTCGGTAGTCGATACACAACCTGAATGTACCATCTTTCTTCTTGACAAACAAAACAGGAGCTCCCCACGGTGATGTGCTTGGTTGAATGAAACCACGCTCTAAAAGTTCTTGTAATTGGCTTTGCAGTTCTTTCATCTCGCTGGGTGCGAGTCTGTAAGGAGCACGAGCTATTGGTGCAGCTCCTGGTACAAGATCTATTTGAAATTCAACGGATCGATGTGGGGGTAATCCGGGTAATTCTTTTGGAAATACATCGGGAAATTCTTTTGCAATGGGAACATCATTGATGCTCTTTTCTTCAGTTTGTACTTTCTCGATGTGTGCTAGAACAGCATAGCAACCTTTTCTTATTAGTTTTTGTGCCTTCAAATTACTAATAAGATGTAGCTTCGTGTTGCCCTTTTCTCCGTACACCATTAAGGGTTTTCCTTTTTCTCGTATAATGCGAATTGCATTTTTGTAACAAACGATCTCCGCTTTCACTTCTTTCAACCAGTCCATACCGATTATCACATCAAAACTCCCTAACTCTACTGGTATCAAATCAATCTTAAATGTTTCGCTAACCAGTTTAATTTCTCGATTCCGACATATATTATCTGCTGAAATTAATTTACCATTTGCTAATTCGAGTAAAAATTTACTATCCATAGGCGTCAATGGACAACTTAATTTAGCACAAAAATCTCTACTCATATAGCTTCTATCCGCACCCGAATCAAATAAAACGTAAGCAGATTTATTGTCAATAAGAAACGTACCCGTAACAAGCTCCGGGTCTTCCTGTGCCTCTACCGCATTAATATTGAAAACTCTTCCACGGCCTTGTCCATTCGTGTTCTCCTGGTTCGGGCAATTTCTAATAATGTGGCCTGGTTTTCCACATTTATAACAAACTACATTGGCATAACTTGCTCCGACACTACTTGCTCCGCCATTACTCGTTCCGACACCATTTGTTCCTTTCGTTCTATTAACCCCTGGTCCGTAGACCTCACACTTCGCCGCGCTATGACCATTTCTTTTACACTTGTTGCAAAATTTGGTGCAGAACCCCGAGTGATTCTTTTCACACCTTTGGCATAGTTGCTTCTGATTGTTGTTGTTGTTGCGGTTATTATTGTTGTTGGGATGATTGTTGTAGTTGCTGTGGTTGTTGTTGTTGTTGTTGTTGTTGGGCCGTTTGTTGTAGTTGCGATTGATGTTGCGATTGTTGGGATAATTGTTGCGATTATTGTTGTAATTGCTGTTGTTGTTGTATTGGTGATTCTTATCACCGTTTTCCTCCCACTTTCTTTTGACTTGCTTCACATTGGCCTCTTCAGCAGTCTGTTCTTTAATTCTTTCTTCAATCTGGTTCACTAGTTTGTGAGCCATTCTACATGCCTGTTGTATGGAGGCGGGCTCGTGTGAACTTATATCTTCTTGGATTCTTTCCGGTAATCCTTTCACAAACGCGTCGATCTTCTCTTCCTCATCTTCGAATGCTCCCGGACACAATAGGCACAATTCTGTGAATCGTCTTTCGTACGTGGTAATATCAAATCCTTGGGTTCGTAACCCTCTAAGTTCTGTCTTGAGCTTATTGACCTCGGTTCTGGGACGGTACTTCTCGTTCATCAAGTGCTTGAATGCTGACCACATACGCCATTTTTGATAGAGTTGGTATCAGAGCGGTGGTCTTAGTGAACCAGGTCTTGCATTAGTGTGTCTGACTGATAGTTGTTTAGATGCATTAGTGGGTCTGGACTTCGACTGTGTCTGCATGTCAAAAGTTTTGCTTATCATTTCGTGTCGAAAATTTATTTGCTTATCATCCTTAAAGTCTAGACACGTCTTACTGCCTCTATTGTATAGACAGTGTATAGATAAATTCATATCTTAGCGTATCTGCTACTTCATATCTTAGCATATCTGTTACTGTAACTTTGCCTGTTGTATTCCGTAGATTCCTCCGTAACTTATGGGATTTTAGTATTATATATGCATATGTAAATTATGTACTGCAGGGTACTAATCTATATCTTTTAATCTATTTCTTATCGAAAATTCTTCATCTGATCGTACAGGATGAATCCCTAAACCAGTTCGAGTCCCTCAGATTCCGATAGCTATTCCGATAGTTATTCCGACAACTATTCTGACATGGATGTTCACCTAAGCTCCAGAAGAAGCGTCACCAGAATGAATCAGCCAATCAACCATCCCCAATTCATCTGATGAGTTCGTAGTCGACTTAATCATTGAAGATGAGAATAAGTTGATCCTTTCCACCAACCGAATTCACCTCTTGACAATGAACATGAAGCGTTTACCGGCGAACCTGTTCGAGACACCATTTTCAGTCTCATTTCCAGGGTAACTCGACAAGATTATATTCTATCCACAATTCTGAACCTTATTCATCCGCTCGTTCCGACCGACAATCATCCTGGAGTAATAAGTCAATGAACTTCGCGATTAAAAAAAAACAATTTGGAGAATATGGTGCAAAAAGTACCAGCTTCAGCAACATCACCTGCATCAACAGTACAACCAACAACATAAGTTTCAACATTACATGCTCAACACCTCATTCTGTACCTCGAGTACAATCATCGTTCTACGAATCATTCTACATCATTTATCTTCGTTCGACATGGCAATTATATAATCTTTAATGTTTTAGAGATTATATATTCTTATTCTAACGGTAAATCAAATAAGTCTAATATCATATTGACTTATTAAATCCATGATTACATCTGAGGAAAATATATATGCAAGTATATTTTCATAAAGATTGGAATTAAAAATTCTTTTGTACAAACTTTTAACGGTGAAAATATTTTAACGGGTAGGTAATACCCGAAGAATATTTAGATTTCACATTAATAAATTACATTGTACGTTCTTCGAATCTGATCCAACAGTCATTTACTATACTACTTACATCCACCGTTATACGTATCCGCTCACCGCATAATAACTATTTTCATTCAAATTCAATTTCATATTTGGATTTGGCCTATCAGAATCCAACAAGTGGCATAATGAAGAAATAATAGACACAAGGTAGTAATGATCCATTTTTCTCTTTTCCAGTAGGTTCATCCAAGGAACTTAAGGTAGTAATGATGTTCATAACATCATTCGATTCATACATATAAAGCTATCTTATTCGAAGGTTTAAACTTGTAATCACTAGAACATAGTTTAGTTAATTCTAAACTATTTCGCAAACAAAAGTTAATCCTTCTAACTTGACTTTTAAAATCAACTAAACACATGTTCTATATCTATATGATATGCTAACTTAATGATTTAAAACCTGGAAACACGAAAAACACCGTAAAACCGGATTTACGCCGTCTTAGTAACACCGCGGGCTGTTTTGGGTTAGTTAATTAAAAACTATGATAAACTTTGATTTAAAAGTTGTTATTCTGAGAAAATGATTTTTATTATGAACATGAAACTATATCCAAAAATTATGGTTAAACTCAAAGTGGAAGTATGTTTTCTAAAATGGTCATCTAGACGTCGTTCTTTCGACTGAAATGACTACCTTTACAAAAACGACTTGTAACTTATTTTTCCGACTAGAAACCTATACTTTTTTTGTTTAGATTCATAAAATAGAGTTCAATATGAAACCATAGCAATTTGATTCACTCAAAACGGATTTAAAATGAAGAAGTTATGGGTAAAACAAGATTGGATAATTTTTCTCATTTTAGCTACGTGAAAATTGGTAACAAATCTATTCCAACCATAACTTAATCAACTTGTATTATATATTATGTAATCTTGAGATACCATAGACACGTATACAATGTTTCGACCTATCATGTCGACACATCTATATATATTTCGGAACAACCATAGACACTCTATATGTGAATGTTGGAGTTAGCTATACAGGGGTTAATAAAAAGGGGCATATTCAATTTCGATAATTCAACCATAGAATGTAGTTTCACGTACTTGTGTCTATTTTGTAAATCATTTATAAAACCTGCATGTATTCTCATCCCAAAAATATTAGATTTTAAAAGTGGGACTATAACTCACTTTCACAGATTTTTACTTCGTCGGGAAGTAAGACTTGGCCACTGGTTGATTCACGAACCTATAACAATATATACATATATATCAAAGTATGTTCAAAATATATTTACAACACTTTTAATATATTTTGATGTTTTAAGTTTATTAAGTCAGCTGTCCTCGTTAGTAACCTACAACTAGTTGTCCACAGTTAGATGTACAGAAATAAATCGATAAATATTATCTTGAATCAATCCAGGACCCAGTGTATACGTATCTCAGTATTGATCACAACTCAAACTATATATATTTTGGAATCAACCTCAACCCTGTATAGCTAACTCCAACATTCACATATAGAGTGTCTATGGTTGTTCCGAAATATATATAGATGTGTCGACATGATAGGTCGAAACATTGTATACGTGTCTATGGTATCTCAAGATTACATAATATACAACACAAGTTGATTAAGTTATGGTTGGAATAGATTTGTTACCAATTTTCACGTAGCTAAAATGAGAAAAATTATCCAATCTTGTTTTACCCATAACTTCTTCATTTTAAATCCGTTTTGAGTGAATCAAATTGATATGGTTTCATATTGAACTCTATTTTATGAATCTAAACAGAAAAGTATAGGTTTGTAGTCGGAAAAATAAGTTACAAGTCATTTTTGTAAAGGTAGTCATTTCAGTCGAAAGAACGACGTCTAGATGACCATTTTAGAAAACATACTTCCACTTTGAGTTTAATCATAATTTTTGGATATAGTTTCATGTTCATAATAAAAATCATTTTCTCAGAATAACAACTTTAAAATCAAAGTTTATCATAGTTTTTAATTAACTAACCCAAAACAGCCCGCGGTGTTACTACGACGGCGTAAATTCGGTTTTACAGTGTTTTTCGTGTTTCCAGGTTTTAAATCATTAAGTTAGCATATCATATAGATATAGAACATGTGTTTAGTTGATTTTAAAAGTCAAGTTAGAAGGATTAACTTTTGTTTGCGAACAAGTTTAGAATTAACTAAACTATGTTCTAGTGATTACAAATTTAAACCTTCGAATAAGATAGCTTTATATGTATGAATCGAATGATGTTATGAACATCATTACTACCTTAAGTTCCTTGGATAAATCTACTGGAAAAGAGAAAAATGGATCTAGCTTCAATGGATCCTTGGATGGCTCGAAGTTCTTGAAGCAGAATCATGACACGAAAACAAGTTCAAGTAAGATCATCACTTGAAATAAGATTGTTATAGTTATAGAAATTGAACCAAAGTTTGAATATGATTATTACCTTGTATTAGAATGATAACCTACTGTAAGAAACAAAGATTTCTTGAGGTTGGATGATCACCTTACAAGATTGGAAGTGAGCTAGCAAACTTGAAAGTATTCTTGATTTTATGAAACTAGAACTTTTGGAGTTTATGAAGAACACTTAGAACTTGAAGATAGAACTTGAGAGAGATCAATTAGATGAATAAAATTGAAGAATGAAAGTATTTGTAGGTGTTTTTGGTCGTTGGTGTATGGATTAGATATAAAGGATATGTAATTTTGTTTTCATGTAAATAAGTCATGAATGATTACTCATATTTTTGTAATTTTATGAGATATTTCATGCTAGTTGCCAAATGATGGTTCCCACATGTGTTAGGTGACTCACATGGGCTGCTAAGAGCTGATCATTGGAGTGTATATACCAATAGTACATACATCTAAAAGCTGTGTATTGTACGAGTACGAATACGGGTGCATACGAGTAGAATTGTTGATGAAACTGAACGAGGATGTAATTGTAAGCATTTTTGTTAAGTAGAAGTATTTTGATAAGTGTATTGAAGTCTTTCAAAAGTGTATAAATACATATTAAAACACTACATGTATATACATTTTAACTGAGTCGTTAAGTCATCGTTAGTCGTTACATGTAAATGTTGTTTTGAAACCTTTAGGTTAACGATCTTGTTAAATGTTGTTAACCCAATGTTTATAATATCAAAAGAGATTTTAAATTATTATATTATCATGATATTATGATGTACGAATATCTCTTAATATGATATATATACATTAAATGTCGTTACAACGATAATCGTTACATATATGTCTCGCTTCAAAATCATTAAGTTAGTAGTCTTGTTTTTACATATGTAGTTCATTGTTAATATACTTAATGATATGTTTACTTATCATAATATAATGTTAACTATATATATAACCATATATATGTCATCATATAGTTTTTACAAGTTTTAACGTTCGTGAATCACCGGTGAACTTGGGTGGTCAATTGTCTATATGAAACCTATTTCAATTAATCAAGTCTTAACAAGTTTGATTGCTTAATATAAACATTAATGTAACTTGTTAATAATTAGGATTAACTATAAGTAAATATTTATATAATCATTTTTCTTTCAGTTCATATTGTTATATTTTATTTTAAATTTGTTTAATTATATAGTAAAAAGGGACTATAATGGTTTTAAAATTCTTACCATATATTCTCAACCAACCGCACTTCATCTACGGAAGAAAAGATTGATGCATGTAGTTATGCGCCTGAAAAACTCTCAGAAACTGAGTAAACGTTTAACACGTATCTGTGCTAGCTCCTTTGGCGTTGTTATTACCGAAAATAACTTTGCAATCTCTTTCCAAATTAGCCAATTTTGTCACAGCTCCAACAAGTCAACTTCAATTTTTCGTTTGAAACAACCTTATTATAACCTTGATATATATGTGTGCTCTTTTATTGTTACCGGGGAACTTTTTATATTTCATCATATTACCAGTAGACGTACCGGCAACCTCATTGCTCCTTGACTTAAATCTCTTCGACAAAACACTATATTTATCTATTGAAGTCTTATCATGAACTCATCAGCATCTTGTAACGAGAATTGCCATATCAATTACCGGGAATCAGCAAATCTGAATTGTGAGTCTCGCAACGTTTCCACATCAACAGTTATATGTATCCATATAACATTTATCTCTTAGAACTATGATCTTTCATTCTGAAATTCTGAAAAGCACCCAGTCTGCGAATTAATGCTCTGAATTTTGAAAAGTTGAATGAAGCAACAAAAACTGTAAATGACCTCAACAGCCAAAAGTTGATGATAAAGAATTGTATGTTGGCAAAGCTCAGAAAAAGTTTAAAACTGAAAAACTGATTGAGCAAACTACGAAGGAGTCTCTGAACAAATCACAAGGACTAAACTTGTACATTAAGAATCCTGATGATTCTGTTTCTGATGAAATATTTAGCGAATATCTTGCTCCTTAAATGCTCTAAATCATCGTGAATGAATTTTTTTCATCACAATTTGATTCTAAAATTCTATAATATCATCGAATCTTTCATTATAAATATCCTCGATATTTCTGAAAATATTTTCATAACTATTCTTATCTGAAATCATTTATCTCTTCGCGTTGTCAGTGTTACATCATATAAGAAACTGTTTAGTTTCTATATTCTGTAAACTTTCTAGTTTAAACTATGAATATTTTTGAAGTAGTGTTGGGAACTGATGCATGAGTTAGTATAATATAATGACACTTGATCAACGTGATTATATTACAGTAAGTCATGCTGAGTTTCTAATGGAACGTGATGATTCACAGATCAAAACGTCATCATGTGCCATGTTACACGACTCTTACATTCTATCTAACCTCTAAACATATCAAGAACATATTATCTTGATAGTTCTATCTTTTTCCTTGAATTCCGAAAATCCACCATGACTATGTCAAAAGTTAAGACGAAACTTTTTACTCTTTTGTGATAGCTTCACTCGTACGCTTCGCATGATCGAATAGTTTTATCTATATTAATCAATAATGATAAAACTCTATTTATCAACTCATATTCGTCATGAAAACATTTTTATTGTTAGCCATGACGACCTCACTCAAATTTCGGGACGAAATTTCTTTAACAGGTAGGTACTGTAGTGACCCGGAAAATTTCGACTAATTTTGAACCAAACTCTCGATACGATTTAATATCTTTGACACGATAAGCAAAGTCTGTTAGGTTGTGTCTCAAAAATTTTGAACTTTTCATATATTTATTTGACCTTCGACTGCTCTCGACGATTCACGAATAATTAATTGTAAATAGATATGTGTGTATGTATATATAAATAATAATTCGAAATAAAATTTGATGTATTATATGTTGTTGTTATTAAAAATTAATAAGATAAAAATAGGATATTATAATGATTATTATTTAAAATATATCTATATATATAAATAAAGTATATTAAAAATGATTGTAATACTCGTTAGACGCTTCGATTATTAATTAGAGAAACTTAAATCAAACTTATGTGATTTAAAATAAACGGTAATCCGAAAATGAGTTCTATAAATTTTAGGCTTACTAAAAATGTATTTAGGATCTAGTTATTTAATTTTAACACTTTTTATATTTCACCCATAAATGAGAGGGACAGTTGATGTAATTTTTATTTAATAAATTAAGGATCGAATTTTATACCATAATGACCAAAATAAATAAAACTATTTAATTTAAAATTTTGAGATTTTTCCGAAGACTTTTATCCGTCACTAATTATCAATGGGACACGATATATTATCCATATTAAAATCGTTTTAAGTAACAATCGAGTTAATAATGAAAATGTAAATTTAAATATGCAAGTTAATATGTATCATATGAATTATTTACTTATACTACATCATGATCAATAAATAAATAATAATTGATGAGATAAAATAGATATGTGGTATCTATATGACTTAGTGATCAAAATTAAATAAATACTAAAAATATTGAGATTTTTAAATAGATGTGAAGTTACTAATTGAAAAGGGTCAAGCCCATGTTGTCAAGACGTAAGTTTTTTGGTTTCATATTATCGTGATTTCGTGATTTTCGCAATTGAACGCGTCATTATTATATACTATCTATAGTCATTATATAAATATCCCATCTATTCTATCACCATAATATTATATTGTCAAAGATAAAACTTTAAAATAATCACAATAATAAAGCTAGAAGAAAAGGCCAATGAATCCAGCTATAATCCATAACCAACCTAATCACATCCCCTTTTTATTCCGGACCCATCTATAGTTAATACATGACTTTTTGCTCGGCATATTTGTGTACCTCTAATTCATCTTTTATACTATTTTTTTTATATAAAGTGCATATATAAATATAAGGTATATGTACACCAACAACAAATATAGCCAACAATCTAATGAACTAAGAATCCATTCAATCAAAGAAATCAGAGAGAGTCCAGGAGACGACGAGATGCCTACGAGAACACTTAACCCTTACACGTTGGCCTTCGGTTCCATGCGAGTTCGTTTTGAAGGTTGTACGTTTGAGAAACAAAATGATCAGTCATGAAGTTAATATTAATTATTTTGTTTTAAACCTCTAACACCTCCGGCCACCAACTCCGACGAACCACCATCTTAAACCCATGAAGAACCACCATTAACGCCACCCTTTACAACCACCATGGTGTCACCATCTCTTTTCTTTGTTTCTGTTTCTTGTGCGCCAACATCACTACCTTCTTTATATTTTTTTTCCAATCGATCACAACCATGAACAAACCATTACCTTATTATTTTCTTCTTCCATTGTGAGCTATCATGTTCATCCTCACCACCGAGAACCCAGAACCCACAATTACGTTACACCACCTTCAACAACAAAAAAAAGTTTCGGTTAGGTGTCACGTAAGCTGTGACGTAGTAGGTCACCTCCAAGTATTCATGGATTGACTCGGTCGACTTCAAGTCTAAGGGTTAACCGGCTTCCTATTCAACTAGGGTAAGTCTACTTTTTGAAACATTTAAATTTCGTATCTTGAATAAAAGAGACTAGCTAGCCTAATAAAGTTATCGAGCAAAATACATTAATGAATAATTATAATGCAAATTGTAGAATATATTAATCATCAAATTAAATGTAGATCTTAATACCAAAAGGTATACATCTTAAATGTACGTAAAAAAAATTCATCATGTTTAGGTTTGAGTTTTGTCATACTATCATCGACTAATTTTAAACTTAAGAATGTTTCAAACGAGAGCGTTTAGAGACTAGATTTGTCATTGAGATAAATAAAAGTGTTGTATGATAATGATCATTTAAAACTTAACATGTACGAATATAATGAAGGAAATGAAACCATGATTTTATGTAAATAATAAAAATGAAGGAGACGATGAATAGTTCTGGGTTTAGTTTTTGAAGAAGATGGAAACTGAAAATATGTTAAAAGAATTTAAAATCCTAAATGAATCAGAAAGTAAGCAATGGTTCAATGGTTAGGGTGTTATCAGGTTAATAAGAGGTCCTGAGTTCGAATCTAGGCCACTGCAAAAAAATTTTTCTAAATAACAAAAGAAGCTGTTGGGTTTATTAATAAATTGAACTAGTCCATCTAGAGCGGGCTTCTTGATCAAGTGGGTTAATTAAAATGGTGATGGATCGAATTAGTATTGGGCCAATTAGATTTGAAGATGGACTTGATATTTAGGCCTGTTATAAATAGAATTGGATTAGGGATAAATAGATTTAAGGAAGTAATTAAATCAGAAAATCGAAATAGCTTACATGGTTAGGGGTGATTGTGGTTAAACGAGAGGTCGTGGGTTCGAACCCCGGTTGTGACATAATTTTTTTAGAAATAGAAGAAGAAAGGGAAAACAGGAAGAAAAGGGGGTTATATAAATATAAGAATCATATTAATTAGAAAATAAAACAGACAGAGCTTTGGTTAAGGATGTTATCGGGTTAGCGGGATGTCGCGGGTTTAAGCCTGGACTTGGGTATTTTTTTTTTTGGACTACTTCTTTGAGGTAGTTTACTTATTATTATTATTATTATTATTATTATTATTATTATTATTATTATTATTATTATTATTATTATTATTATTATTATTATTATTATTATTATTATTATTATTATTATTATCATCATCATCATCATCATCATCATCATTTTTATGTAAGTAGTATTATTATTGAAACTAATTAATTTTTTTTATATATAAATTATCATTTTTATTATTAGAACTATCATTATTATTATTATTATTAGAATTATCATTATTTTTATCATTATTATTTTTATTATCATTTTTATTATTTCTAACACTAATATTATTATTATTTTTATCATTATTATTATTAGTATTATTAATATATCAAATAAAGATTTTTTATATAAAAATATATTATTTACATAAAACATAACTATATTAATATGTTTGTAATAAATATTAATTATCTATTTAATGTATAAAAAAATATAGTTAATTTAGTTATTAATGAAACGAACAAGTTACTAAAATAACAAATAATAATAATACCTAGATTTGTTCAATTACAATTATATGTGTTAATATATATATATATATAATTGATATAGGTTCGTGAATCCGAGGTCAACCCTGCATTGTTCAGTTTCGTCGTATGAATATTTTTACTACAAAATATTGTAGAGTGAGTTTCATTTGATCCCTTTTTCTCTTTACATTTTTGGGACTGAGAATACATGCGCTGTTTTTTACAACTGCTTTATTAAATGCTTTTGAAATATATTTTGAACTGCGAATACATGAAATGCTTTTATAAATGTTTGACGAGATAGACACAAGCAAAACATTCCTCGAATGAATTATTATGTAGACAGAAGTTCTGCGGATTATTATTGAATTATGTGGACATGATAATTGCCACCATTGAATTATGTGGACATGATAATTGCCACCATTGAATTATGTGGACATGATAATTGCCACCAGTTGATGTGAATGTTATATATCGAGAGAATGATTTTATACACAGGTTATGTGTATGTTATTTTTGTGCACAAGATATGTGTACGGTTACTATGATTTAGGAAAATGGTTTCATACACGAGAAAGATGTACTGTATTTAAAAGATATAGCATGTACATTACAGGTGGGTATAGGATTCGGGCCCATTTGTACCATGCAGCATTTAAATCTTGTGGTCTATCAAAATGATGAATTTTATTTTTTATGATAAACTTATGAACTCACCAACCTTTTGGTTGACACTTGAAAGCATGTTTATTCTCAGGTATGAAAGAAATCTTTCGCTGTGCATTTGCTCATATTAGAGATATTAATTGGAGTCATTCATGACATATTTCAAAAGACGTTGCATTCGAGTCATCGAGTTCATCAAGATTATTATTAAGTCAACTATAGTTGGATGTATTATGAAATGGTATGCATGTCGTCAACTTTCGATGTAAATGAAAGTTTGTCTTTTAAAAACGAATGTAATGTTTGTAAAATGTATCATATAGAGGTCAAGTACCTCGCGATGTAACCAAATGTAATGTATTCGTCCTAGTTGATTACATCGCGAGGTTCTTGACCTCTATATGATACATTTTACAAACATTGCATTCGTATTGAAAAGACAAACTTCCTTACATCGAAAATTGACGATATGCATACCATTTCATAACATATCTAATTATAATTATCTAAATAATAATCTTGATGAACTCGACGACTCGAATGCAACGTCTTTTGAAATATGCCATGAATGACTCCAATTAATGTCTCTAATATGAGCAAATGCACAGCGGAAGATTTCTTTCGTTCCTGAGAATAAACATGCTTTCAAGTGTCAACCAAAAGGTTGGTGAGTTCATTAGTTTAACATAAATAATCATTTCCATCATTTTAATAGACCACAAGATTTTCATTTCTCATAAACATACGTCCCATACATAGAGACAAAATATCATTCATATGGATTGAACACCTGGTAATCGACATTAACAAGATGCATATATAAGAATATCCCCATCATTCCGGGATCCTCCTTCGGACATGATATAAATTTCGAAGTACTAAAGCATCCGGTACTTTGGATGGGGTTTGTTAGGCCCAATAGATCTATCTTTAGAGTTCGCGTCAATTAGGGTGTCTGTTCCCTAATTCTTAGATTACCAGACTATATAAAAAGGGGCATATTCGATTTCGATAATTCAACCATATAAAGTAGTTTTGATTTACTCGTGTCTATTTCGTAAAACAGTTATAAAAACAGCGCATGTATTCTCAGTCCCAAAAATATATATTGCAAAAATATTTAAAAAGGGATTAATGAAACTCACGCATATAAATATTGTAAAACAGTTAATAAAGCATTTGCATGTATTCTCAGCCCAAAAATGTAATGAGTAAAAAGGGAGTAAATGAAACTTACCTTGATAGCACGGCAAACAATTCACAAAATGTGATAGAAACTCAGAATGCAAGTAATTGTATACCTCAACCTAGAGATACAAGTTGGTCAATATAATGTTTAATAAACTAATTCGAATCATGTTGTAACCAAAATTTCTATGCTTCAATCTATAATTACTAAATAAGTGTATTAGCAACTAGTACTACTAGTTACTAGTAATATAATTCCTTATACTATTTTTTTTATTTTATTTTTTTTTTTTTTAAACTAGATCATCATCATCGTCGTCGTTCATCATACATGTGCCTGTGTTTTAAATTTTTCTCATTTTCGTGTTGTTCATTTTCTCCATCATCATATTATATAAAATACTTATTATTAATAATATAGACTATCATTAACATTTTATATTAAACAACTATTATCATTCATTAGCATGTCACATGAAACAATAATTTTTTTATTATTATTAAAATACTTTTTATTTTATTCAGGGATCATTTTCTTCATCTTTGTCTTGTAATTTCCCGAGGAATCTTATGAGCACAATCAGACAAAGTTTTATACATATGCTTTTTGGGTGTCATTTAAATAAGTTTAACAACTCTGTCTTGTTTTCAACTATTATTATAACTTTTTTTTTTCTCTTTCTAAAGAATGTTTATGACATAAAATATCTTGAATTCATACTTATTTCTACTTCTTGTAAAGTTTAATACGTATGGTACTTATGTCGCTTGATGAGTGAAATGTTATTAGACATTATTATTATTATTATTATTATTATTATTATTATTATTATTATTTTTATAGAAACTATTGAAAAGTTGTAAGGTTTTTTTTTTTTCTGTTCGGGTTACCCGGGAAGGCGAGTAATCCGACCCCATACTTTAGTGTACGCAGCCCATCAGGAATATTTCCTGGCTGTTTTCAACCCTTCCCTGACCACCCCAAGAATTGAACCTGAGACCTTTTGCAAGGATCTCAGTGCCCCAACCACTTGGGTTACCTTGGGATGGTTTATAGAAACTATTGAAAAATCTGAAATAACACTTGGTTATATAGTATTAGCAACAACAAAAAATATTTATACAATTCAGGGAATGAAATGTTAATATTAAATTCTTTAAATTAATTTTGTAAAATTAATCATAACCCAGGGACCAAATCCATAAATGTAGACTAATACTATCATCATCTTCATATCGTGTATTTGCAGATTTCGAAATTCATTTTTTTTTTTTTTTTACTTCATATATTCATTGTTTTAATTCATACGTACTAAATAAAACAAATAAATATATTACTTGTAGTTACTAAAGCACTAGTATAAATCTTTAATACAATATTTAGGTGACTAATTTGACACATTTTAACGCCACACAATATCCTGACTTCAATGATTTTTAGCGACTATCTTGATTAGATATATGAACACATGAAGATTATTAAAGCGTAGTAAACGATTACTTTTTGAGATTTTTAAGATATACCTTCAGACGAACGGGAACTTATAGCAGCAACAAAATAGAAATGAAAGCAACAACACTCGATGGTGATAGTAGGGTGGTAGTTAGAAGCTAGCAAGCTGATGGTTTGCATATGGGTTTCACGAGAGAGAAAAAAAATATGCATGGTGTTGGATGGTTGTTAGGGTGGTGCAAGGTGGCTCGTTGGTGGTGGCCGGTGGTAGCATTGATCGATAGGAACAAGAAGAAAAGTAGTAGAGGGTGCTATTCTCAATCATGTATGCATATGATGACTACCACCTTGCTAGATATTTGGGAATTTGAGGACTTGGGTAAAGATATTTGAGTAGAGAGATTTGGCACAAGCAGTGTGAATTGGAAGACTTATTAAAATTTCATTATGTAATGGAACACATGCCATCATGTAGGCAAATGGAAAAGTCAGGTGGCCATATTTTAACAACACGTATTATTTTAAATTACCCTCAATTTGAGATGTGAAGTGTGTACACAAAGACCCGGATCACTAGTTGATAGATATCACCCGTGAAAACTTAATCGAATGATAAGATGCCACGTGGCAATCATTGAGGCAACAAATAAAAAAAAATAGTTCTTAATCTAACATAGTGGATGGATATGAAAAGAAGAAAGCATGTGATAGTGGAAGTAATCAAACAAAAAGCGGTGACCTGATAATTAATCACGGATGTTTATAACTATTTCTCTACCAACACTTTAATCTGGGGGGTTAAATCGTGTTCCGTTGATAATCAGTGGCGGATAAAAAGGACTCAGAAAAATCCCAAATTTTTACAGTAATTATATTTATTTATTTTGGTCATTATGGTATAAAATTCTATCCTTAATTTAATAAACAAAAAGTACATCAACTGTCCCTCTCATTTATGGGTAAAATATAAAAAATGTTAAAACTTAACAAATAGTTCCTAAACACATTTTTAATAAGCCTAAAATTTATAGAACTCATTTTCGGATCACCGTTTATTTTAAAATCATATAAGTTTGAATTTGGTTTGCTTAATATCAATCGGGACATCAAACGAGTATTACAATCGTTTAATATTTATTTTTAATATACATTATTTATATATAGAGATATATTTTAAATAATATTTATTGTAATATCCTATTTTTATTTTATTAATTTTTAATAGCAACAACATATAATACTTCAAATTATATTTCGAATTATTATTTATAAATATACATACACACTTATCTATTTATAATTAGTTATTCTTGAATCGTCAGGAATAGTCAAAGGTATAAATGAATCTATTTAAATAGTTCAACAATTTGCAGACTTAGTTTAACAGACTTTGCTTATCGAATCGAAATCATATAAAGATTAAGTTTAAATTTGGTCGGAAATTTCCGGGTCACCACAGTACCTACCCGTTAAAGAAATTTCGTCCCGAAATTTGAGTGAGGTCGTCATGGCTAACAATAAATATGTTTTCCTGACGAATATGAGCTGATAAATAGAGTTTTATCATTATTGAATAATACAGGTAAAATAATTTGATTAATTGAAGAGTACGAATGAAGCTATCACACAAGAGTGAAATGAATAAATGAAGTTTCGTTTTAATTTTTGACGTTGCCTTGGTTGAATTCCGAAATTCAAGGGATTTAAAAGAAAATCTTAGAAATCTATAAGATCTGATTCTTCGATGAATAAGGAAATTAAGATCTCTTTAATTAAATACGGTGATTTGCTTCGATTACTCTGTCTGATATTTCCATTATAAATTAAGCTCTTCCGTTCCATTATTCTCACCATTCCCATACTCTCTTCCTTAGTTCATACATCCAAAAGATTGTGAAAATGCTTAATCCAGTTCTAATCCTTGTCCTTATCCTTACTATCGTAACAATCATTCTCCTTTTCCAACTTCCACCCGAGGAATCTTCTTACTTCTACTTTGCTCTTGGGGTTATAGTGCTTTTAATTCTCCCTTGTCTTTATGTTGCGATAAACATTGATATACACGGTTTGTAATTTATGCGTTGTTATCGGGCTCTATATCTCTCCTTATATTTCAATGTCCCCTTTATGTTTCCTATAATCATTGTCATCCACAGTTAATACTCCCTCCTATTTGCTACGATTTATACTCCAATTTCTATTTCAGAGCTTTGTCCCTTCGTTTCTTCTTCTAGCGATTTGGCATCTCTTGTAATGGTCCAGAATTCGCAGATATAAGTTTCAGAATGAACATTATTAATGTTCTAAATAAGAAGGAACGTAATAGCACGATTTGACTTGTCAAATTACCAGATTCACTGAGAATAGAACTATCAAGAATATACTTTCTTGATATGTTCAGAAGTTAATCAGAATGACAGAGTTATGTAACATGGCACATGATGACGTTATGATCTGTGAATCATCACGTCCCATTAGAAACTCAGCATGACTTACTGTAATATAATCACGTTGATCAAGTGTCATTATATTATACTAACTCATGCATCAATTCCTAACATTACTTCAATAACATTCTTATTTTAAGCTCGAAAGTTTATAGAATATAGAAACTAACAGTTTCTATATGATGTAATACTGATAGCACGAAGAGATTAATGATTTCAAATAAGAATAGTTATAAAAATATCTCCAGAAATATGGAGGATATTTATAATGAAAGATACGATAATATCTCGGAATATCTAAGATCAGAGGATAATAGAAACTATTGTCTGCAAGGGTTTAGAGTAAGGAGCAAGATATTCACTAAAGACTTTAACAGACATTGAATCATTTGGATTCTTTGAAGTCAAACTTATTCTTTGTGATTTGTCCACGGCTTTCTTCATAGTTTCGCATAATCTGCTTTTCGGTACTAAATTTTCTATTGAATGTTTCCAATTTAATGATACACAGGAAGCACGAAGAGGTAACTAATTTCGGACGAGAATATTTATGAAAATATCCTCAGAAATATCGAAGATATTGATGATGATATTTTGGAATTTCTAAGTTCGATGGTTGATGGAGGAAGATTTTCCGCAAGATTTTAACATGACTTCGGAGCAAGATATTCTCTAAAGATTTCAACGGATCCAGAATTATCTGGATTCTTTGAATATAGGGTATGGTCCTTGTATTTGTCCTTGGTCTCCTTCATGGTTAACTTTATCCGTTTTCCAGTTCCAACGTTTCTGAGCTTTTCCAACATTCAGAGTATCGAATCATAAACTGGGTGCCTTTTCAAAATATTTTTCTAAACATCTTTGGTGGCCGGGTATGAAAGCCGATGTTGCTAAATACGTAGGAGAATGTTTGACGTGTTCTAAGGTCAAAGCTGAGCATCAGAAACCATCAGGTCTACTTCAACAACCCGAAATCCCGGAATGGAAATGGGAAAACATTACCATGGATTTCATCACTAAATTGCCAAGGACTGCAAGTGGTTTTGATACTATTTGGGTAATAGTTGATCGTCTCACCAAATCAGCACACTTCCTACCAATAAGAGAAGATGACAAGATGGAGAAGTTAGCACGACTGTATTTGAAGGAAGTCGTCTCCAGACATGGAATACCAATCTCTATTATCTCTGATAGGGATGGCAGATTTATTTCAAGATTCTGGCAGACATTACAGCAAGCATTAGGAACTCGTCTAGACATGAGTACTGCCTATCATCCACAAACTGATGGGCAGAGCGAAAGGACGATACAAACGCTTGAAGACATGCTACGAGCATGTGTTATTGATTTCGGAAACAGTTGGGATCGACATCTACCGTTAGCAGAATTTTCCTACAACAACAGCTACCATTCAAGTATTGAGATGGCGCCATTTGAAGCACTTTATGGTAGAAAGTGCAGGTCTCCGATTTGTTGGAGTGAAGTGGGGGATAGACAGATTACGGGTCCGGAGATTATACAAGAAACTACCGAGAAGATCATCCAAATTCAACAACGGTTGAAAACCGCCCAAAGTCGACAAAAGAGCTACGCTGACATTAAAAGAAAAGATATAGAATTTGAAATTGGAGAGATGGTCATGCTTAAAGTTGCACCTTGGAAAGGCGTTGTTCGATTTGGTAAACGAGGGAAATTAAATCCAAGGTATATTGGACCATTCAAGATTATTGATCGTGTCGGACCAGTAGCTTACCGACTAGAGTTACCTCAACAACTCGCGGCTGTACATAACACTTTCCACGTCTCGAATTTAAAGAAATGTTTTGCTAAAGAAGATCTCACTATTCCGTTAGATGAAATCCAAATCAACGAAAAACTTCAATTCATCGAAGAACCCGTCGAAATAATGGATCGTGAGGTTAAAAGACTTAAGCAAAACAAGATACCAATTGTTAAGGTTCGATGGAATGCTCGTAGAGGACCCGAGTTCACCTGGGAGCGTGAAGATCAGATGAAGAAGAAATACCCGCATCTATTTCCAGAAGATTCGTCAACACCTTCAACAGCTTAAAATTTCGGGACGAAATTTATTTAACGGGTAGGTACTGTAGTGACCCGAACTTTTCCATGTTTATATATATTAATTGAGATTGATATTTACATGATTAAATGTTTCCAACATGTTAAGCAATCAAACTTGTTAAGACTTGATTAATTGAAATAGGTTTCATATAGACAATTGACCACCCAAGTTGACCGGTGATTCACGAACGTTAAAACTTGTAAAAAACTATATGATGACATATATATGGTTATATATATAGTTAACATGATATTATGATAAGTAAACATATCATTAATTATATTAACAATGAACTACATATGTAAAAACAAGACTACTAACTTAATGATTTTGAAACGAGACATATATGTAACGTTTATCGTTGTAACGACATTTAATGTATATATATCATATTAAGAGATATTCGTACATCATAATATCATAATAATATAATAATTTAAAATCTCTTTTGTTATTATAAACATTGGGTTAACAACATTTAACAAGATCGTTAACCTAAAGGTTTCAAAACAACACTTACATGTAACGACTAACGATGACTTAACGACTCAGTTAAAATGTATATACATGTAGTGTTTTAATATGTATTTATACACTTTTGAAAGACTTCAATACACTTATCAAAATACTTCTACTTAACAAAAATGCTTACAATTACATTCTCGTTCAGTTTCATCAACAATTCTACTCGTATGCACCCGTATTCGTACTCGTACAATACACAGCTTTTAGATGTATGTACTATTGGTATATACACTCCAATGATCAGCTCTTAGCAGCCCATGTGAGTCACCTAACACATGTGGGAACCATCATTTGGCAACTAGCATGAAATATCTCATAAGATTACAAAAATATGAGTAATCATTCATGACTTATTTACATGAAAACAAAATTACATATCCTTTATATCTAATCCATACACCAACGACCAAAAACACCTACAAACACTTTCATTCTTCAATTTTCTTCATCTAATTGAACTCTCTCAAGTTCTATCTTCAAGTTCTAAGTGTTCTTCATAAATTCCAAAAGTTCTAGTTTCATAAAATCAAGAATACTTTCAAGTTTGCTAGCTCACTTCCAATCTTGTAAGGTGATCATCCAACCTCAAGAAATCTTTGTTTCTTACAGTAGGTTATCATTCTAATACAAGGTAATAATCATATTCAAACTTTGGTTCAATTTCTATAACTATAACAATCTTATTTCAAGTGATGATCTTACTTGAACTTGTTTTCGTGTCATGATTTTGCTTCAAGAACTTTGAGCCATCCAAGGATCCATTGAAGCTAGATCCATTTTTATCTTTTCCAGTAGGTTCATCCAAGGAACTTAAGGTAGTAATGATGTTCATAACATCATTCAATTCATACATATAAAGCTATCTTATTCGAAGGTTTAAACTTGTAATCACTAGAACATAGTTTAGTTAATTCTAAACTTGTTCGCAAACAAAAGTTAATCCTTCTAACTTGACTTTTAAAATCAACTAAACACATGTTCTATATCTATATGATATGCTAACTTAATGATTTAAAACCTGGAAACACGAAAAACACCATAAAACCGGATTTACGCCGTCGTAGTAACACCGCGGGCTGTTTTGGGTTAGTTAATTAAAAACTATGATAAACTTTGATTTAAAAGTTGTTATTCTGAGAAAATGATTTTTATTATGAACATGAAACTATATCCAAAAATTATGGTTAAACTCAAAGTGAAAGTATGTTTTCTAAAATGGTCATCTAGACGTCGTTCTTTCGACTGAAATGACTACCTTTACAAAAACGACTTGTAACTTATTTTTTCGACTATAAACCTATACTTTTTCTGTTTAGATTCATAAAATAGAGTTCAATATGAAACCATAGCAATTTGATTCACTCAAAACGGATTTAAAATGAAGAAGTTATGGGTAAAACAAGATTGGATAATTTTTCTCATTTTAGCTACGTGAAAATTGGTAACAAATCTATTCCAACCATAACTTAATCAACTTGTATTGTATATTATGTAATCTTGAGATACCATAGACACGTATACAATGTTTCGACCTATCATGTCGACACATCTATATATATTTCGGAACAACCATAGACACTCTATATGTGAATGTTGGAGTTAGCTATACAGGGTTGAGGTTGATTCCAAAATATATATAGTTTGAGTTGTGATCAATACTGAGATACGTATACACTGGGTCGTGGATTGATTCAAGATAATATTTATCGATTTATTTTTCTGTACATCTAACTGTGGACAACTAGTTGTAGGTTACTAACGAGGACAGCTGACTTAATAAACTTAAAACATCAAAATATATTAAAAGTGTTGTAAATATATTTTGAACATACTTTGATATATATGTATATATTGTTATAGGTTCGTGAATCAACCAGTGGCCAAGTCTTACTTCCCGGCGAAGTAAAAATCTCTGAAAGTGAGTTATAGTCCCACTTTTAAAATCTAATATTTTTGGGATGAGAATACATGCAGGTTTTATAAATGATTTACAAAATAGACACAAGTACGTGAAACTACATTCTATGGTTGAATTATCGAAATCGAATATGCCCCTTTTTATTAAGTCTGGTAATCTAAGAATTAGGGAACAGACACCCTAATTGACGCGAATCCTAAAGATAGATCTATTGGGCCTAACAAACCCCATCCAAAGTACCGGATGCTTTAGTACTTCGAAATTTATATCATATCCGAAGGGTGTCCCGGAATGATGGGGATATTCTTATATATGCATCTTGTTATTGTCGGTTACCAGGTGTTCACCATATGAATGATTTTTATCTCTATGTATGGGATGTGTATTGAAATATGAAATCTTGTGGTCTATTGTTACGATTTGATATATATAGGTTAAACCTATAACTCACCAACATTTTTGTTGACGTTTTAAGCATGTTTATTCTCAGGTGATTATTAAGAGCTTCCGCTGTCACATACTTAAATAAGGACAAGATTTGGAGTCCATGCTTGTATGATATTGTGTAAAAACTGCATTCAAGAAACTTATTTTGTTGTAACATATTTGTATTGTAAACCATTATGTAATGGTCGTGTGTAAACAGGATATTTTAGATTATCATTATTTGATAATCTACGTAAAGCGTTTTAAACCTTTATTGATGAAATAAAGGTTATGGTTTGTTTAAAAATGAATGCAGTCTTTGAAAAACGTCTCATATAGAGGTCAAAACCTCGCAACGAAATCAAGTAATATGGAACGTTTTTAATCAATAAGAACGGGACATTTCAGTTGGTATCAGAGCTTAATTTATAATGAAAATATCAGACAGAGTAATCGAGACAGATCACCGTATTTAATTATAGAGATCTTAACTTCCTTACTCGCTGAAGAATTAAATCTTTTAGATTTCGAAGATTTTCTTTAAATCCATTGAATTTCGGAATTCAACCAAGACGACATCAAAAGCTAAGACGCACCTTATTTTCTAAATTCAAACGTGACTACATCAAAAGTTAAATCTTTATCTCAATCTTTTGTGAGAACTTCACTCGTACGTTTCACATAATCAAATCTTTTTATCTATATTAACCAATATTGATAAAACTCTATTTATCAACTCAGATTCGGCATGAAAACATTTTTATTGTTAGCCATGACCACCTCACTTAAATTTCGGGACGAAATTTCTTTAACGGGTAGGTACTGTGACGACCCGGGAATATTCGACCAAATTTAAACTTAATCTTTATGTGTTTCCGATACGATAAGAAAAATCTGTAATATTTAGTCTCGAAAACTTTGGAACTATGTTCATATGTTTAATTACCCTTTGACTATTCCCGACGATTCACGGGCAATAAAATTGTAAAATAGATATGTGTATATATAGATATGTATGTATATAATAAATTGAAATACATTACTTCACCACATGATACTTAACAACACATATTTAATTTTATTCAATCACATATGACATTATATTAATTAATAATAAGACATTTCACATTTTGTAAACTTGTTTATACTACACACATAAAAATAATATTACTAATACACACACGCTATTATATTCAAACATCCAACTGGCACTTTACATTTTTCTCACCTTACACAATTTATAACTATACATAATTCAGCACACAACCACTATATATATATATATATATATATATATTTATATATATATATATATATATATATATATATATATATATATATATATATATATATATATATATATATATATATATATATATATTAAAAATGCAAATTATATATAAAGATAAGGATCCAAAATTTGCTTTGCCATGTGTTATACTTTTCAAGTATGGCCAACCACGTTTTTTTTTTAAATAAATCATGTGGGACCACATGAAGTTATTGGTCGACAGAAATAGATTTAGAAAAAGGGACGTTCAATTATTTTTTGTTTTTTTAAAGTAACATGGATGATGGAAGATGACTTGAATCATTGGCGTATTATTTTTCTTTCTTTTCTTTGGCAGACGTTTTACAAACAAGGGATCCCACATCCCACTTGATATTATACCAACTCATAAATTATATATATACCCACTAACACTGAATATAGATATATTATATGCACACACACATATGAAAACCAACAAACACTCTAATCACAAAAACCCCACTACGTAATATATCAGTTACTACTTAGATTTATGTTATATTTTTTTTTGAGATTCAATGAACCACATTTTTCTATTATATACAGAATCATATGGACATACATCCACACGAAGACATACACATATATATTTTTAGTTCGTGATCAAATATGATCATCTTCACCCTCCCTACACTCGACAACCGCAAGCAAACCCACCTAATCCGCCATTGTCGATCAACACTCAATCTCCTCCGGGAACCAACATACACCACACTACAAACCACCTTTTTCTCTTTCCACCATCGATCTTCAACTCCGGTTACCATAATCCACCACCATCATCGACACCACAAGATCACCACCTTAAGTTACCATAATCAGGCTGCTGTACATTCACCTGCAACCATCGATAATAGTTACCGGTAACTGCAGTTTCTATAAAAACGTTTATGTCCCATGAACAATCACCAACTGCAGCCACCATCTACTACAGTTCTTTTATTTTTTTTCTTGGTTAAACCAAATACCAACATCACATCTTCGATTCCCTTTTACTGCTGCAGTTTCTGTTTTTATCTTAAACTGTGAATGAAGGATAATGATGATGTTCGAGTAAAGATGATGATGATGACATGATTCAAAGAAGTATGATATTATTGTTGTTATTTTTCTGGTCAGTTTCAAACCCAAAACACTCCTTCTTCGACACCCACGTTATCTTCTATCATTATATGTTTATGTTCGACAGCTCCCACAACCATCTCTTGTTCGATACTATTGCTACGGTGGTCAAAGAAGGCTGCTACAACTTGATTAAGACACCGACGTTTTCTTTCTTTCTTTAAGACAGGTTGGATTTGATTTTTCTTTTATTGGGCTTGTTTTGGTTATATGTTAATGGACTTGTGAAACTAGCGTTTTTATTCATGTTCGAAATTAAAGGGTTTTGCTGTTGGGCTTATTAATAAATTCGGAATGGGCTATTGATTTTTAACCCAGGCTAGTAACAATTCTTTTGAATGAGTAGGCTTCGACTGGGTTTCTACTTGTACACGATTGATGATAGATAATAATGATGAATGATGGGCTGTGATGGTGAGGTCGTGGAGGATTATGGTGATGATTAAAATGATAACATGATTATGAAATGGGTTAGAGGAAGAACTAAAATAATATGGTGTATAATTAAATGGGTTGAGTATGTTAACAGAAGGACAGAATTGGAGTAATGGTTAAGGGTGTTGGTGTAGTAGTGGGAGGTCACGGGTTCGAGACTAGGCAGAGACATTTTTTTTAAAAAAAGCCTAATGAGGTAGTTTTCATACTAAGATTACTTCTATTGTTATTATTATTATTATAAATATTATTGGTATTATTGATATTATTATTAATAATTGTTATTATGTTAATAAATAATAGGATTAATATTATTATGTTTTTTTGATTTTACTAAATATTATCATTTGGTAGTACTAGTATTATTATCATAATTACTATTGATACAAGTATTATCATTATTATGATTATTATTATCATTATTAGTGTTATTATAAAAATAACACAATTTATTACTAATTTCATTAGTATTAATATTAGTATCATTGCATAAGTATTAGTATAATTATTAACATACGTATTATTACTAATGTTGTCAGTATTATCATAAGTATGATTAGTATTATTAGTATTATTATCATTCTTATTATTATTAGTATCAAGATTTACATTTGCACTGAAAATTTTATATTATAACAAGATTTCCCTTTGAATTAAAAACAATCATTTATTATTATTATTATTATTAACAGGTATTATCTATATCATTACTATAAAATCATCATTACTATAAAAATCACCATTATTATTAAAAGTATTATTTTTATAAAAACTAACATTTTATCTTATCATTATTATTATCATTACTTTTATTATTATTATCAAAACTATTAATATCAATATCATTACTAAAAATCTAATTATTATTAATATTAATATTATCATAAAAAGATACAAATTGTTACTTATATTATTCTACCAAATAAATAGCTATATAAGAATATATTTAGTACATATCACATAATAACATTAATATTTTCATAATAAATAAAGTATATAAAATAAATATAGTTAATTTAGTTATTAATAAAACATATAAATTACTAAAATAACAATTAATGATAATACATAAACTTGTCAATTACGATTATACGTTTTAATATATATACAAATAATATAGGTTCGTGAATCCGAGGCCAACCCTATACTCGTTCAATGTCGTCATATGTATTTTCACTACAAAATACATTAGGTGAGTTTTATTTGCTCCCTTTTTACTCTTTACGTTTTTGGGCTGAGAATAATGTAAATGCTTTATTAACTGGTTTACAATATTTATATGCGTGAGTTTCATTAATCCCTTTTTAAATGCTTTTGCAATATATATTTTTGGGACTGAGAATTACATGCGCTGCTTTTATAAATGTTTTACGAAATAGACACAAGTAATCGAAACTACATTATATGGTTGAATGATCGAAATCGAATATGCCCCTTTTTATTAAGTCTGGTAATCTAAGAATTAGGGAACAGACACCCTAATTGACGCGAACTCTAAAGATAGATCTATCGGGCCCAACAAGCCCCATCCAAAGTACCGGATGCTTTAGTACTTCGAAATTTATATCATGTCCGAAGGAGGATCCCGGAATGATGGGGATATTCTTATATGCATATTGTGAATGTCGGTTACCAGGTGTTCAATCCATATGAATGATTATTTTTGTCTCTATGCATGGGACGTATGTTTATGGGAAATGGAAATATGAAATCTTGTGGTCTATTAAAATTATGAAAATGATCGTTTATGATAAACTAATGAACTCACCAACCTTTTGGTTGACACTTTAAAGCATGTTTATTCTCAGGTATGAAAGAAATCTTCCGCTGTGCATTTGCTCATCTTAGAGATATTACTTGGAGTCATTCACGACATATTTCAAAAGACGTTGCATTCTAGTCGTTGAGTTCATCAAGATTATTATTAATTCAAATATAGTTAGATATATTATGAAATGATATGCATGTCGTCAACTTTCGATGAAATGAAAGTTTGTCTTTTCAAAAACGAATGCAATGTTTGTAAAATGTATCATATAGAGGTCAAGTACCTCGCGATGTAATCAACTGTTGTGAATCATTTTTAATCGATATGGACTTCGTCCGGATGGATTAGGACGGAAATGTCCCGTTCTTATTGATTAAAAACGTTCCATATTACTTGATTTCGTTGCGAGGTTTTGACCTCTATATGAGACGTTTTTCAAAGACTGCATTCATTTTTAAACAAACCATAACCTTTATTTCATCAATAAAGGTTTAAAACGCTTTACGTAGATTATCAAATAATGATAATCTAAAATATCCTGTTTACACACGACCATTACATAATGGTTTACAATACAAATATGTTACAACAAAATAAGTTTCTTGAATGCAGTTTTTACACAATATCATACAAGCATGGACTCCAAATCTTGTCCTTATTTAAGTATGTGACAGCGGAAGCTCTTAATAATCACCTGAGAATAAACATGCTTAAAACGTCAACAAAAATGTTGGTGAGTTATAGGTTTAACCTATATATATCAAATCGTAACAATAGACCACAAGATTTCATATTTCAATACACATCCCATACATAGAGATAAAAATCATTCATATGGTGAACACCTGGTAACCGACAATAACAAGATGCATATATAAGAATATCCCCATCATTCCGGGACACCCTTCGGATATGATATAAATTTCGAAGTACTAAAGCATCCGGTACTTTGGATGGGGTTTGTTAGGCCCAATAGATCTATCTTTAGGATTCGCGTCAATTAGGGTGTCTGTTCCCTAATTCTTAGATTACCAGACTTAATAAAAAGGGGCATATTCGATTTCGATAATTCAACCATAGAATGTAGTTTCACGTACTTGTGTCTATTTTGTAAATCATTTATAAAACCTGCATGTATTCTCATCCCAAAAATATTAGATTTTAAAAGTGGGACTATAACTCACTTTCACAGATTTTTACTTCGTCGGGAAGTAAGACTTGGCCACTGGTTGATTCACGAACCTATAACAATATATACATATATATCAAAGTATGTTCAAAATATATTTACAACACTTTTAATATATTTTGATGTTTTAAGTTTATTAAGTCAGCTGTCCTCGTTAGTAACCTACAACTAGTTGTCCACAGTTAGATGTACAGAAATAAATCGATAAATATTATCTTGAATCAATCCACGACCCAGTGTATACGTATCTCAGTATTGATCACAACTCAAACTATATATATTTTGGAATCAACCTCAACCCTGTATAGCTAACTCCAACATTCACATATAGAGTGTCTATGGTTGTTCCGAAATATATATAGATGTGTCGACATGATAGGTCGAAACATTGTATACGTGTCTATGGTATCTCAAGATTACATAATATATAATACAAGTTGATTAAGTTATGGTTGGAATAGATTTGTTACCAATTTTCACGTAGCTAAAATGAGAAAAATTATCCAATCTTGTTTTACCCATAACTTCTTCATTTTAAATCCGTTTTGAGTGAATCAAATTGCTATGGTTTCATATTGAACTCTATTTTATGAATCTAAACAAAAAAAGTATAGGTTTATAGTCGGAAAAATAAGTTACAAGTCGTTTTTGTAAAGGTAGTCATTTCAGTCGAAAGAACGACGTCTAGATGACCATTTTAGAAAACATACTTCCACTTTGAGTTTAACCATAATTTTTGGATATAGTTTCATGTTCATAATAAAAATCATTTTCTCAGAATAACAACTTTTAAATCAAAGTTTATCATAGTTTTTAATTAACTAACCCAAAACAGCCCGCGGTGTTACTACGACGGCGTAAATCCGGTTTTATGGTGTTTTTCGTGTTTCCAGGTTTTAAATCATTAAGTTAGCATATCATATAGATATAGAACATGTGTTTAGTTGATTTTAAAAGTCAAGTTAGAAGGATTAACTTTTGTTTGCGAACAAGTTTAGAATTAACTAAACTATGTTCTAGTGATTACAAATTTAAACCTTCGAATAAGATAGCTTTATATGTATGAATCGAATGATGTTATGAACATCATTACTACCTTAAGTTCCTTGGATAAATCTACTGGAAAAGAGAAAAATGGATCTAGCTTCAATGGATCCTTGGATGGCTCGAAGTTCTTGAAGCAGAATCATGACACGAAAACAAGTTCAAGTAAGATCATCACTTGAAATAAGATTGTTATAGTTATAGAAATTGAACCAAAGTTTGAATATGATTATTACCTTGTATTAGAATGATAACCTACTGTAAGAAACAAAGATTTCTTGAGGTTGGATGATCACCTTACAAGATTGGAAGTGAGCTAGCAAACTTGAAAGTATTCTTGATTTTATGAAACTAGAACTTTTGGAGTTTATGAAGAACACTTAGAACTTGAAGATAGAACTTGAGAGAGATCAATTAGATGAATAAAATTGAAGAATGAAAGTGTTTGTAGGTGTTTTTGGTCGTTGGTGTATGGATTAGATATAAAGGATATGTAATTTTGTTTTCATGTAAATAAGTCATGAATGATTACTCATATTTTTGTAATTTTATGAGATATTTCATGCTAGTTGCCAAATGATGGTTCCCACATGTGTTAGGTGACTCACATGGGCTGCTAAGAGCTGATCATTGGAGTGTATATACCAATAGTACATACATCTAAAAGCTGTGTATTGTACGAGTACGAATACGGGTGCATACGAGTAGAATTGTTGATGAAACTGAACGAGGATGTAATTGTAAGCATTTTTGTTAAGTAGAAGTATTTTGATAAGTGTATTGAAGTCTTTCAAAAGTGTATAAATACATATTAAAACACTACATGTATATACATTTTAACTGAGTCGTTAAGTCATCGTTAGTCGTTACATGTAAGTGTTGTTTTGAAACCTTTAGGTTAACGATCTTGTTAAATGTTGTTAACCCAATGTTTATAATAACAAAAGAGATTTTAAATTATTATATTATTATGATATTATGATGTACGAATATCTCTTAATATGATATATATACATTAAATGTCGTTACAACGATAAACGTTACATATATGTCTCGTTTCAAAATCATTAAGTTAGTAGTCTTGTTTTTACATATGTAGTTCATTGTTAATATAATTAATGATATGTTTACTTATCATAATATCATGTTAACTATATATATAACCATATATATGTCATCATATAGTTTTTTACAAGTTTTAACGTTCGTGAATCACCGGTCAACTTGGGTGGTCAATTGTCTATATGAAACCTATTTCAATTAATCAAGTCTTAACAAGTTTGATTGCTTAACATGTTGGAAACATTTAATCATGTAAATATCAATCTCAATTAATATATATAAACATGGAAAAGTTCGGGTCACTACAGTACCTACCCGTTAAATAAATTTCGTCCCGAAATTTTAAGCTGTTGAAGGTGTTGACGAATCTTCTGGAAATAGATGCGGGTATTTCTTCTTCATCTGATCTTCACGCTCCCAGGTGAACTCAGGTCCTCTACGAGCATTCCATCGAACTTTAACAATTGGTATCTTGTTTTGCTTAAGTCTTTTAACCTCACGATCCATTATTTCGACGGGTTCTTCGATGAATTGAAGTTTTTCGTTGATTTGGATTTCATCTAACGGAATAGTGAGATCTTCTTTAGAAAAACATTTCTTTAAATTCGAGACGTGGAAAGTGTTATGTACAGCCGCGAGTTGTTGAGGTAACTCTAGTCGGTAAGCTACTGGTCCGATACGATCAATAATCTTGAATGGTCCAATATACCTTGGATTTAATTTCCCTCGTTTACCAAATCGAACAACGCCTTTCCAAGGTGCAACTTTAAGCATGACCATCTCTCCAATTTCAAATTCTATATCTTTTCTTTTAATGTCAGCGTAGCTCTTTTGTCGACTTTGGGCGGTTTTCAACCGTTGTTGAATTTGGATGATCTTCTCGGTAGTTTCTTGTATAATCTCCGGACCCGTAATCTGTCTATCCCCCACTTCACTCCAACAAATCGGAGACCTGCACTTTCTACCATAAAGTGCTTCAAACGGCGCCATCTCAATGCTTGAATGGTAGCTGTTGTTGTAGGAAAATTCTGCTAACGGTAGATGTCGATCCCAACTGTTTCCGAAATCAATAACACATGCTCGTAGCATGTCTTCAAGCGTTTGTATCGTCCTTTCGCTCTGCCCATCAGTTTGTGGATGATAGGCAGTACTCATGTCTAGACGAGTTCCTAATGCTTGCTGTAATGTCTGCCAGAATCTTGAAATAAATCTGCCATCCCTATCAGAGATAATAGAGATTGGTATTCCATGTCTGGAAATGACTTCCTTCAAATACAGTCGTGCTAACTTCTCCATCTTGTCATCTTCTCTTATTGGCAAGAAGTGTGCGGATTTGGTGAGACGATCAACTATTACCCAAATAGTATCAAAACCACTTGCAGTCCTTGGCAATTTAGTGATGAAATCCATGGTAATGTTTTCCCATTTCCATTCCGGGATTTCGGGTTGTTGAAGTAGACCTGATGGTTTCTGATGCTCAGCTTTGACCTTAGAACACGTCAAACATTCTCCTACGTATTTAGCAACATCGGCTTTCATACCCGGCCACCAAAAATGTTTCTTGAGATCCTTGTACATCTTCCCCGTTCCAGGATGTATTGAGTATCTGGTTTTATGAGCTTCTCTAAGTACCATTTCTCTCATATCTCCAAATTTTGGTACCCAAATCCTTTCAGCCCTATACCGGCTTCCGTCTTCCCGAATATTAAGATGCTTCTCCGATCCTTTGGGTATTTCATCCTTTAAATTTCCCTCTTTTAAAACTCCTTGTTGCGCCTCCTTTATTTGAGTAGTAATGTTATTATGAATCATTATATTCATAGATTTTACTCGAATGGGTTCTCTGTCCTTCCTGCTCAAGGCATCGGCTACCACATTTGCCTTCCCCGGGTGGTAACGAATCTCAAAGTCGTAATCATTCAATAATTCAATCCACCTACGCTGCCTCATATTCAGTTGTTTCTGATTAAATATGTGTTGAAGACTTTTGTGGTCGGTATATATAATACTTTTGACCCCATATAAGTAGTGCCTCCAAGTCTTTAATGCAAAAACAACCGCGCCTAATTCCAAATCATGCGTCGTATAATTTTGTTCGTGAATCTTCAATTGTCTAGACGCATAAGCAATCACCTTCGTTCGTTGCATTAATACACAACCGAGACCTTGCTTTGATGCATCACAATAAATCACAAAATCATCATTCCCTTCAGGCAATGACAATATAGGTGCCGTAGTTAGCTTTTTCTTCAATAACTGAAACGCTTTCTCTTGTTCATCATTCCATTCAAATTTCTTCCCTTTATGCGTTAATGCAGTCAAGGGTTTTGCTATTCTGGAAAAGTCTTGGATGAACCTTCTGTAGTAACCAGCTAGTCCTAAAAACTGGCGTATGTGTTTCGGAGTTTTCGGGGTTTCCCACTTTTCAACAGTTTCTATCTTTGCCGGATCCACCTTAATACCTTCTTTGTTCACTATGTGACCGAGGAATTGAACTTCTTCCAACCAAAATGCACACTTTGAAAACTTAGCGTACAATTCTTCCTTTCTCAATACTTCTAACACCTTTCTCAAATGTTCACCGTGTTCTTGGTCATTCTTTGAGTAAATAAGTATGTCATCAATGAAAACAATGACAAACTTGTCAAGGTATGGTCCACACACTCGGTTCATAAGGTCCATGAACACAGCTGGTGCATTAGTTAAACCAAACGGCATGACCATAAACTCGTAATGACCGTAACGTGTTCTGAAAGCAGTCTTTGGAATATCATCTTCTTTCACCCGCATTTGATGATACCCGGAACGTAAGTCAATCTTTGAATAAACAGACGAGCCTTGTAGTTGATCAAATAAGTCGTCGATTCTCGGTAGTGGGTAGCGGTTCTTGATGGTAAGTTTGTTCAACTCTCGGTAGTCGATACACAACCTGAATGTACCATCTTTCTTCTTGACAAACAAAACAGGAGCTCCCCACGGTGATGT
The DNA here is from genome assembly GCF_046630445.1 of Rutidosis leptorrhynchoides. Lineage (NCBI taxonomy): Eukaryota > Viridiplantae > Streptophyta > Magnoliopsida > Asterales > Asteraceae > Rutidosis > Rutidosis leptorrhynchoides. Next base: position 553,714,916 of record NC_092336.1, on the reverse strand, counting down.
GCTTGGTCGAATGAAACCACGCTCTAAAAGTTCTTGTAATTGGCTTTGCAGTTCTTTCATCTCGCTGGGTGCGAGTCTGTAAGGAGCACGAGCTATTGGTGCAGCTCCTGGTACAAGATCTATTTGAAATTCAACGGATCGATGTGGGGGTAATCCCGGTAATTCTTTCGGAAATACATCGGGAAATTCTTTTGCAATGGGAACATCATTGATGCTCTTTTCTTCAGTTTGTACTTTCTCGACGTGTGCTAGAACAGCATAGCAACCTTTTCTTATTAGTTTTTGTGCCTTCAAATTACTAATAAGATGTAGCTTCGTGTTGCCCTTTTCTCCGTACACCATTAAGGGTTTTCCTTTTTCTCGTATAATGCGAATTGCATTTTTGTAACAAACGATCTCTGCTTTCACTTCTTTCAACCAGTCCATACCGATTATCACATCAAAACTCCCTAACTCTACTGGTATTAAATCAATCTTAAATGTTTCGCTAACCAGTTTAATTTCTCGATTCCGACATATATTATCTGCTGAAATTAATTTACCATTTGCTAATTCGAGTAAAAATTTACTATCCAAAGGCGTCAATGGACAACTTAATTTAGCACAAAAATCTCTACTCATATAGCTTCTATCCGCACCCGAATCAAATAAAACGTAAGCAGATTTATTGTCAATAAGAAACGTACCCGTAACAAGCTCCGGGTCTTCCTGTGCCTCTACCGCATTAATATTGAAAACTCTTCCACGGCCTTGTCCATTCGTGTTCTCCTGGTTCGGGCAATTTCTAATAATGTGGCCTGGTTTTCCACATTTATAACAAACTACATTGGCATAACTTGCTCCGACACTACTTGCTCCGCCATTACTCGTTCCGACACCATTTGTTCCTTTCGTTCTATTAACCCCTGGTCCGTAGACCTCACACTTCGCCGCGCTATGACCATTTCTTTTACACTTGTTGCAAAATTTGGTGCAGAACCCCGAGTGATTCTTTTCACACCTTTGGCATAGCTGCTTCTGAATTGGTATCATATTGTATAAAGATTCATAATATATTTACTCATATTATAAACAATTATAAGTTAATATTTATATGTCGACACATCTATATATATTTCGGAACAACCATAGACACTCTATATGTGAATGTTGGAGTTAGCTATACAGGGTTGAGGTTGATTCCAAAATATATATAGTTTGAGTTGTGATCAATACTGAGATACGTATACACTGGGTCGTGGATTGATTCAAGATAATATTTATCGATTTATTTCTGCACATCTAACTGTGGACAACTAGTTGTAGGTTACTAACGAGGACAGCTGACTTAATAAACTTAAAAAATCAAAATATATTAAAAGTGTTGTAAATATATTTTGAACATACTTTGATATATATGTATATATTGTTATAGGTTCGTGAATTAACCAGTGGCCAAGTCTTACTTCCCGACGAAGTAAAAATCTGTTAAAGTGAGTTATAGTCCCACTTTTAAAATCTAATATTTTTGGGATGAGAATACATGCAGGTTTTATAAATGGTTTACAAAATAGACACAAGTACGTGAAACTACATTCTATGGTTGAATTATCAAAATCGAATATGCCCCTTTTTATTAAGTCTGGTAATCTAAGAATTAGGGAACAGACACCCTAATTGACGCGAATCCTAAAGATAGATCTATTGGGCCTAACAAACCCCATCCAAAGTACCGGATGCTTTAGTACTTCGAAATTTATATCATATCCGAAGGGTGTCCCGGAATGATGGGGATATTCTTATATATGCATCTTGTTAATGTCGGTTACCAGGTGTTCACCATATGAATGATTTTTATCTCTATGTATGGGATGTGTATTGAAATATGAACTCTTGTGGTCTATTATTATGATTTGATATACTGAGAATAAACATGCTTAAAACGTCAACAAAAATGTTGGTGAGTTATAGGTTTAACCTATATATATCAAATCGTAACAATAGACCACAAGATTTCATATTTCAATACACATCCCATACATAGAGATAAAAATCATTCATATGGTGAACACCTGGTAACCGACAATAACAAGATGCATATATAAGAATATCCCCATCATTCCGGGACACCCTTCGGATATGATATAAATTTCGAAGTACTAAAGCATCCGGTACTTTGGATGGGGTTTGTTAGGCCCAATAGATCTATCTTTAGGATTCGCGTCAATTAGGGTGTCTGTTCCCTAATTCTTAGATTACCAGACTTAATAAAAAGGGGCATATTCGATTTCGATAATTCAACCATAGAATGTAGTTTCACGTACTTGTGTCTATTTTGTAAATCATTTATAAAACCTGCATGTATTCTCATCCCAAAAATATTAGATTTTAAAAGTGGGACTATAACTCACTTTCACAGATTTTTACTTCGTCGGGAAGTAAGACTTGGCCACTGGTTGATTCACGAACCTATAACAATATATACATATATATCAAAGTATGTTCAAAATATATTTACAACACTTTTAATATATTTTGATGTTTTAAGTTTATTAAGTCAGCTGTCCTCGTTAGTAACCTACAACTAGTTGTCCACAGTTAGATGTACAGAAATAAATCGATAAATATTATCTTGAATCAATCCACGACCCAGTGTATACGTATCTCAGTATTGATCACAACTCAAACTATATATATTTTGGAATCAACCTCAACCCTGTATAGCTAACTCCAACATTCACATATAGAGTGTCTATGGTTGTTCCGAAATATATATAGATGTGTCGACATGATAGGTCGAAACATTGTATACGTGTCTATGGTATCTCAAGATTACATAATATATAATACAAGTTGATTAAGTTATGGTTGGAATAGATTTGTTACCAATTTTCACGTAGCTAAAATGAGAAAAATTATCCAATCTTGTTTTACCCATAACTTCTTCATTTTAAATCCGTTTTGAGTGAATCAAATTGCTATGGTTTCATATTGAACTCTATTTTATGAATCTAAACAAAAAAAGTATAGGTTTATAGTCGGAAAAATAAGTTACAAGTCGTTTTTGTAAAGGTAGTCATTTCAGTCGAAAGAACGACGTCTAGATGACCATTTTAGAAAACATACTTCCACTTTGAGTTTAACCATAATTTTTGGATATAGTTTCATGTTCATAATAAAAATCATTTTCTCAGAATAACAACTTTTAAATCAAAGTTTATCATAGTTTTTAATTAACTAACCCAAAACAGCCCGCGGTGTTACTACGACGGCGTAAATCCGGTTTTATGGTGTTTTTCGTGTTTCCAGGTTTTAAATCATTAAGTTAGCATATCATATAGATATAGAACATGTGTTTAGTTGATTTTAAAAGTCAAGTTAGAAGGATTAACTTTTGTTTGCGAACAAGTTTAGAATTAACTAAACTATGTTCTAGTGATTACAAGTTTAAACCTTCGAATAAGATAGCTTTATATGTATGAATTGAATGATGTTATATATTATATTTAGTAAATGTATATTACATAATGACACCGTATGTGCTAACTTCCTCCGTAGCTTATGGGATTTTAGTATTATATATGCATATGTAAATTATGTATTGCAGGGTACTAATCTACATCCTATAATCTATTTCTTATCGAAAATCCTTCATCTGATCGTACGAGATGAATCCCTCAACCAGTTCGAGTCCATCAGATTTCGATAGCTATTTCGATAGTTATTCCGACAGCTATTTCGATATGGATTTCAACTCGAGCTCCGAAAGCAGAGTAACCGGAATGAATCGATCAATTAGCCATCATCTATTCTGAATGAATTGGAGATGGGTTCGTAGTCGACTTAATCAATGGAAACGCGAAGAAGGCGATCATTTCCACTAACCAAATTCACCTCTTGACAATGAACCTAAAACGTTTACCGGCGAACCTGTTCGAGACACCATTTTCTCTCTCATTTCCAAAGTATCTCATCACGATCATATACTATCTCAGATTCTAAACCTCATTCATCCGCTCGTCCGAACCGACAATCATCCCGGTGTAATAGAAGAAGTTAACGAACTTCGCGCATAAGTTGTAGTCTTGGAAAATATGGTGCAAAACGTACCAGCTTCATCCAAATCACCGGCACCAACAGTACCACCAACAACCCAAATTTCAATATCACATGCCTCAACATCTCAATCTATACCTCGAGTATAATCATCATTCTACATGACATTCTACATCAGTTATCTTCGTTCGACATGGTGATTATGTAATCTCTAATGTTTTAGAGATTATTTATTCTAGTTCCAACTGAAAACTAAATGAGTTTAATATCATGTTAACTCATTAAATTCATGATTACATTTGAAGAAAATATATATGTATATATGTTTTCATAAAGATTGTAATTAAAAATTCTTTTGTACAAACTGTTAATAATAAAAATATTTTAACGGGTAGGTAATACCCGAGGAATATTTAAATTTCACATTAATAAGTTACACTGTATATTCTTCGAATCTGATTCAACAGTTATTCACTATCCTATTTACAACCACCGGGATACTTATCCATTCACCAAAGAATAACTATTTTTATTCAAATTCAATTTCATATTTGAATTTTGACATATCAGAATCCAACAAGTGGCATAATGAAGAAATAATGGACACAATAAAAATTGATTAGAAACAGACTAAATAACAATATTAAATTTTATTAAGAAACCACGCTAACAAAATCCTAGCTAACTGTTTCTAGCTAACTGTTAATTTCGTATTACATTTTATTTATCGCAATTTATTTATCGCAATTTATATTCTCGCAATTTTATTTATTGTCATTTAATTTCTGTTATTTACTTTACGCACTTTATTTATCGTCATTTAATTTCTGTTATTTATTTTACGCACTTTAAATATCGGGACACGTATACAAGGTTTTGACATATCATATCGACACATCTATATATATTATTTGGAATCACCATAGACACTCTATATGCAGTAATGATCGAGTTCTCTATACAGGGTTGAGGTAGATTCTATAATAATATATATACTTTGAGTTGTGATCGAGTCTGAGACATGTACACGGGTCACGATACGTATTAATTAATTCAAATATTATATATTAAACTATATATGAATGATTGCACTGTCAACTGTGGACTATCGACTGTGGACTAATAATATTGGACAATTAAAATGAATTAAAATATTGAATATAACATATGAAACTAAACAATTCTTCAAGTTTGCCACTTGATTTCGTCTTAAACCTCATTTGTATCTTCACGATTACATTCTGCGTTCAAACCTTTCATGATTCTTGAAAACACCTCAATCGATAGGATGAATCAACCGCACTTCATCTACGGAAGGAAAGATTTATGCATATAGTTATGCACCTGAGAAACTCTCGGCAATTGAGTAAAAGTTCAACACATAGCCGCGTCAGATCCTTTGGCATTTATTAACAAAAACAACTTTGCGATCCCTTTTCAAAATTAGCCAATTTTGTCACAGCTCCAACAAGTCAACTTCGACTTTTCGTACGAAACAACCTTATTATAACGTTTATATATACGCGTGCTCTTTTATTGTTACCAGGTAACCTTTCATATTCCATCATATTACCATCAGCGTTTAATCATCTAAAAACACAATTCTCCTGAAACCACCTCGGATTAATAACCGATGATTCAGATATCATAGCATTAAATGCAGAGGAAACGGAAAAATGGTAGATGGTCTAAACGGACAAAAGTTTGATGATAAAGAAAGGAGTGTTAGGAACGCTCGATAGAAAATTGGGTATTGAAAAACATATTGAGTTACCCATGAAGGAGACCAAGGACAAATACAAGGACCAAATCCTATATTCAAAGGATTCAGGTAATTCTGGATCCGTTGAAATCTTTAGAGAATATCTTGCTCCGAAGTCATGTTAAAATCTTGCGGAAAATCTTTCTCCATCAACCGTCGAACTTAGAAATTCCAAAATATCATCATCAATATCTTTGATATTTCTGAGGATATTTTCATAAATATTCTCGTCCGAAATTATATACCTCTTCGTGCTTCCTGTGTATCAATATATTGGAAACATTCAATAGAAAATATAGTACCGAAAAGCAGATTATGCGAAACTATGAAGAAAGCCGTGGATAAATCACAAAGAATAAGTTTGACTTCAAAGAATCCAAATAATTCAATGTCTGCTAAAGTCTATAGTGAATAACTTGCTCCTTACTCTAAACCCTTGCAGACAATAGTTTCTATCATCCTCTGATCTTAGATATTCTGAGATATTATCGTACCTTTCATTATAAATATCCTCCATATTTCTGGAGATATTTTTATAACTATTCTTATCTGAAATCATTAATCTTTTCGTGCTATCAGTATTACATCATATAGAAACTATAGTTTCTATATTCTGTAAATTTTCAAGCTTAAAATATGAATGTTATTGTAGTAATGATGGGAACTGATGCATGAGTTAGTATAATATAATGACACTTGATCAACGTGATTATATTACAGTAAGTCATGCTGAGTTTCTAAATGAAACGTGATGATTCACAGATCATAACGTCATCATGTGCCATGTTACATAACTCTTTCATCCTACTTAACTCCGTAACAAATCAAGAAAATGTATTCTTGATGGTTCTATCTTCCGTGATGTTGATAAATTTGAAAATCAAATCGTGCTATCACGTTCCTTCATGCTTAGAACATTATAATCATTCGAAACTCTATATCTATAAATTCTGGACCATTATTCGCTTGACTTGAAGTCGGGAAGAGAAAACAAAAGCATAGAGCTTTGAAATATAAGGGAGAATATAAAGTCCGATAACAACACATAAATTACAAACCGTGTATATCAATGTTTATCGCAACATAAAGACACGGGAGAATTAAAAACATTATAATCCCGAGGGCGAAGTAGAAGAAAGCAGATTCCTCTGGTGGAAGTTGGAAAAGGAGAATGATTGTTGCGATAGTAAGGATGAGGACAAGGATCAGAACTGGATTAATCATTTTCAGAATCTTTTGGATGTATGAACTAAGAAAGAAAGTATAAGAATGGTGAGAATAATGGAAAGGAAGAGCTTAATTTATACTGGAAATATCAGACGTAGTAATCGGGGCAGATCACTGTATTTAATTAAAGAGATCTTAATTTCCATAAATCCCGAAGAATCAGATTTTATAGATCTTCAAGATTTTCTTTAAATCCCTTAAATTCCGGAATTCAACCAAGGCAATGTCAAAAGTTAAGACGCGCCTTATTTTCTAAATTCAAACCTGACTACGTCAAAAGTTAAAAACAAATCTTTGTTTCTCATTTCATCCTTTTGTGAATAGCTTCATTTGCACTCTTCGAATAATCGAATTATTTTTATCCATATTACTCAATGATGATAAAACTCAAGTTATCAACTCATATTCGTCAGGAAAACATATTTATTGTTAGCTATGACGACCTCACTCAAATTTCGGGACGAAATTTCTTTAACGGGTAGGTACTGTGATGACCCGGGAATTTTCGACCAAATTTAAACATAATCTTATATGATTCGACTCGATAAGCAAAGTCTATTAAACCAAGTCTCATTATGTTTGAACTATTTCATGATAACATTTGACCTTTAACTATTTCCGACGATTCACGAACCTTTAATTGTAACTAAGAATGTAAATATAAATAATTATATATAAAACTAATTATATTAGTATTAATGAACTATTAAGTAATTTTGTTATTATAAAAGATAACATTTAATAACTAAAGATTTTCATTTTGAATATATATAGTATATTGTATATAAATGATTCAAACATATTTTACCAACGTTATCAAAATATTAAATGTACAATGTTATACTTTGTAGTTAATTGTTTAATATACATAATTAATCATCTACTCAACATTTAAAACATGATTTTATATATATGGTAGTATACATATATACATAAATATAACTATATATATATGATTTTATACATAATTATTATATTATGTATATGTAGAAATTTATATTTATAATATATCTATGATGAAATAATGTACTATTTTAATAAATATATATAATACTTACATATATAAAAAATTTATATTTTTCATAATTACATACATAAGTATAATATAATTAGTATGTAAATAAATATTATAATATATTTATATTAAAATGCATAAATATATAATATTCAGTATATGTTACAATACATATTACATAATTATTAAATATTACATAATAATAGATGATATTAATAAATTAAATTTAAATACAAATATAGTTGTTGTAGTAATGTTATTTGTATCGTCAAATATCAATATTTGTATTCATAATATCACTTTATATCATATAAAGATGAAATTGGATGTATAAATTAGATTATTATTACTAATATTATTATTATCGATAAAATATTAATATTATCATAATTAGTATGGTATTATTATTATTATTATTATTATATTATTATTATCATTTTTACAATTATTATTATCATTAATATTATATTTATCATTATTATTAATTTTATTAATATTATTAGATATTAATAGTATTGTTATTATATATTATTATTATTAATTAAAAAAAAACAGTAGGGATCTATATTATACGCGTGACCTCTGTATCCTTTATCTCTATTATTATTATTTTTTTTGTTTCTTTCCTGCTCCCAACTCGTGAACCTGTGTTGACATTTTCTCCATTTTTTATCAACCGATCTCTATTATTACAACATGATTATGTATAATTGCAAATCAAATAAAAAGGAAATCCAATGGGATTAAAGAGCACAGCGATATTTTTTTTTTCTTCTTCTCTGCACGTTCCAATTTTTTTTTTCTCTTAATTCAATTTCGAATAAAGTTTCAAAATCTAAAAATGCAGAAAGGTTAGAAATCTTTCTTTGAATCTATCTGCAAAATCTCAACTCTCAAATCTTTATATCGATCTTGAATTTTGAAGTCAAAGTTTAGTTTAAAAAAAGTCAACAATTGTTCTTGAGACAAATTCGCGTTCGTGTATATGTTTCTGATCAAATTGACGATTCCAGTAGTTTTTATACATGTTTAGAAAACTATTTCGTGTTATAAACATTATCTATAATGTTATCTATTACGAAATCAATTTTTTTTGTTTTGTTCCAAGAACCGACGCTGCAGTAGGCCTTTAGTATTTTTTTTTTATTATTTTAGAACCCAAATTATTATTTTTTCTGTAATGTTTTGAAGCTTTAAAGGGAACCCCGATTTTTTTTTTTTTTTTGGTTATTGATGTTTTGTTGAATCCATGAGACTTGTGGAGAAGAAGAGGAATAGAAGAAAAACAGTTTATATATAAAATTTAAATTCGATATTAGTACAGAGAATCAGAATTGGTGGGATGGTCGAGAGTGTTTGCGTGTGAGCATGTGGTCACGAGATCGAGTCCAGAGGACGGTAGTTTCTTTCTTTTTTTTTTGAAACTCTTTTCATGTGAGGTAGTTTTCTTTTCTAATTTTATTATTGTTATTATATATTAATTATTATTAGTATTATTATTATTATTGTGATTGTTTTGATTGTTATTGTTATTGTTATTATTAGTATCATACTTGTTATCATATTTGAAAGTATTATAGACATTACTATTATTATTATGATAGGTATTAATAATATTATTATTAGTAATAAACTTATCATTTTAGTATTTTATCATCATTAGGATTATGATTATGATTATCATTATTATTATTATGAAGGAAATAAAAATATATTATTATCATCAATATTAGAATTTGTACCGGTTTATAAATAATAGTATCATCAGTACATTTACAATTAATAATATCATATTTATCAGTATCATCATTAATATTTACTAGTATTATTATGATTATCATTTATCATTTTATAAATATTAGAACCCTTATTATTAACATAAGTATGGTATTAGTATTAATATTATTTTAGAGTTATTATTATTAGTATCATTAACAGTTATCATTTTCATTTTTTTTACTATTAGTATTATCATTATTAATAAAATTATTATTATTATTAGTAAATCATTATTATCTAAATTATTATTTTAACAAATAAATCTTTTGTACACTATATATATACTTATGGTATATACTAGGATTGTATTAATAATTCACATAACAAACTAATAAAATTTCATAAATACAATACTAACCACAAATATATGTATATAAATATATTAATGTCACTATTTATATAAACGTAAATCATTATAGATATATATACATAAAATAGATATATATATATATATATATATATATATATATATATATATATATAAAATATAACTTAAAATATAATATAAGTATACGTTTTAAAATAAAGGTTAGAATAAATTCTACAAAACTATAATATATAAATAATACATATTAATAAATGAAATTTTGTAACTTACATTATACGTATTAATATATACACAATTGATATAGGTTCGTGAATCCGAGGCCAACCCTGCATTGTTCAATGACGTCATATGTATTTTTACTACAAAATACAGTATCGTGAGTTTTCATTACTCCTCTTTTATATATATTTTTGGGACTGAGAATACATGCGCTGCTTTTATAAATGTTTTACGATATAGACACAAGTAATCGAAACTACATTATATGGTTGGATTATCTAATCGAATATGCCCTTTTTATTAAGTCTGGTAATCTAAGAATTAGGGAACAGACACCCTAATTGACGCGAACTCTAAAGATAGATCTATCGGGCCCAACAAGCCCCATCCAAAGTACCGGATGTTTTAGTACTTCGAAATTTATATCATGTCCGAAGGAGGATCCCGGAATGATGGGGATATTCTTATATATACATATTGTTAATGTCGGTTACCAGGTGTTCAATCCATATGAATGATATTTTTGTCTCTATGCATGGGACGTATGTTTATGAGAAATGGAAATCTGAAATCTTGTGGTCTATTAAAATGATGGAAACGATTGTTTAAGTTAAACTAATGAACTCACCAACCTTTTGGTTGACACTTTAAAGCATGTTTATTCTCAGGTACGAAAGAAATCTTCCGCTGTGTATTTGCTCATTTTATAGATATTACTTGGAGTCATTCATGGCATATTTCAAAAGACGTTGCATTCGAGTCGTCGAGTTCATCAAGATTATTATCAAGTCAATTATAGTTGGATATATTATGAAATGGTATGCATGCCTGTCAACTTTCGATGTAATGAAAGTTTGTCTTTTCAAAAACGAATGCAATGTTTGTAAAATGTATCATATAGAGGTCAAGTACCTCGCGATGTAATCAACTGTTGTGAATCGTTTATAATCGATATGGACTTCGTCACTCACTTTTGTCTTGAAGGTATTTAACTCGACTTGGTCTCCGATAGATATCACGAACCTAACCATATATATAATATATCAACATATTTTCTTTTCAAGTAATCGTTACATATATATATATATATATATATATATATATATATATATATATATATATATATATATATATATATATATATATATATATATATATATATACTTTTAATACTTTTAATATTCTCTTAGTCCGTAGTTAGCAGTCCGATGTTAGTGGTCCACAATTAGTTGCTTAAATAAAATAAATAAAGACCCCATCGTATTCGTGTTGATCAGAATTAATCTTGACCCATGGTACCATGTTGTCAAATGACGTGTTGCGTACATAAAGTACCGTGTTGTCAAATGATGTGTTGCGTACAATCATGAGGTCTTATGATTAATCTTCTCGTGTTGTTTACGGGTGGTCCTGAAATATATAAAATAAAATCATAAGTAAATATATATTAAATATTATGTTAATTAGCCAAGATATGATTAATCCGATTTTGTCATAATATGATATATTACAGGTCTTGAAGTGTTTTTAAAAATCAAATTAGAAGGATCTATTTAGTTTGCGAACAAGTTTGAAATCACTCAAACTATGTTCTTGTTGTTAAAATTTTATAACACAAAATAAGATAGCTATATAAATATGAATCGAATAAGGTTATGAATAAGGTTACTACCTCAAGTTACTTGGACAAAGCTACTGGAAAAGGTAAGAAAAATCTTGGAATCAAAAGAGTGGTGGAGTGGGATTGAAAGATTGGAAGTAATCTTCTTGAAATCGGATGACTATATTGATACGTTCTTGAGTAGGTAAATGAAGAGAGATTAGGGAGTGAATTAACTTGAAAGAAAATTGGAAATGAAATTGTATGTGTGTGTGTGCAAAATAGCATGATTATGGGATGGATATATAGGAGATTTAGTTTGTTTTCTTGCACAAAAGTCACACATGAGGTTAAATGGCTGGTTCCCACATGTAACATCATGTCTAGTGGCTGATCATTGAAGTTTATTGTTGGTATATACCAATAGTAAATACGTATAGAAGCTGGGTATGATACGGTTACATATACCCTAGATATAGTTGTAGAAATTTTGAGGAATCGGAACGAGAATTCAAATATGGACGGGTTTATAACTGTAAAAGAGGCTCAAAACTGGGCTTTTATTTTTGGGTCAAACCGGGCCAAAATAAAATTTTAAGACATTTTTAATAAAGCAATGTTAGCCCAAAAAAAAATTTTCCAAGCTGACCTGGCAGCTCGACCCCAGCCAGGGGCTCTGCCCCTTGGACCCCGCTTATCGGGGGCGCTGCCCCCGAACCCCCGTCATAATCAAGATAAGTTCAAACAAGTGTGCACTCCACACTTCCCCAAACTTGTTCGATATTTATCAAGATTATTTTGGTTACAAATTAATCGCATTACACTTAAATCATATTGGTGACATAGATCACCAACACATTATATATTGTAAGTATATATGTCAAAGAATGTTACATATAGTTATCGTTTTGATAACTTAAGTTAGTGGTCTCAAAGTATACTTATAACTCATTGTTTTTAGTTCACAATAAAATGTTAAACCATCCTTAAATCATGTTAAATATGTATAGATATGTACATATACATATTCGTATAATTATCGTGTGTTATATAGTTCGTGATATCATCGGTCAAATTGGACGGTCAAACGTTGTGTGAAACTCTTTTCAAAAACATAAGTCTCAACATTTGGATTGCTTATCATGTTGGTAAGGTTTATTTTATGTAAATATAAATCTCATAAGTATAAAACGATCGAAAAAATCCGGGTCGTTACAGGAACACTTTATATGGTTGAAGTGTTTGATGAAGACACGGTGGTTGCTACGGTTAATGTTGAGTCCGAATCAACTCTATGGCACCGAAGACTCGGGCATATGAGTGAGAAGGGTATGAAGATGCTTGTTACGAGTGGGAGAATTCCGGATTTAAAAAAGGTAGAACTTGGGTTTTGCGAACCATGTGTATATGGGAAGCAAAAGAAGGTGACTTTTGGGAAATCGGGGAATGCACCTAAGTTGGAGAAATTGGAGCTCGTTCATACGGATGTGTTTGGTCCAACCAATGTAGAATCACATGGAGGTTCTCGCTATTATGTCACCTTCATTGACGACTCCACTCGAAAGGTATGTGTTTATTTTCTTAAAGCTAAATATGATGTATTTAATACTTTTGTGAAGTGGAAAGCTATGATAGAAAATGAGACTAACTTGAAAGTCAAGTGCTTGAAGTCGGATAATGGAGGAGAATATGGTAGTCTTGAGTTTAAAGACCATTGTGCAAAGCTCGGTATTAGAATGTTGAAAACGGTACCGGAGACACCGCAACACAATGGGGTCGCCGAACGTATGAATCGTACGTTAAATGAAAGGGCTAAGAGTATGAGACTACATGCCGGTTTGCCTAAGATGTTTTGGGCAGATGCGGTTAATACGACGGCTTATTTGATAAATAGGGGACCCTCAACACCGTTGGGTTTCCGAATTCCCGAGGAAGAATGGCAAGGTAAGAAGGTGAGTTATAATCACCTTAGGATCTTTGGGTGTAATGCTTATGTGAAGACCAAAGATGCGAATAGAGACAAGCTTGAAGCTAAGTCAAAGAAGTGTACTTTCATAGGTTACGGGTCGGATGAAATGGGTTATCGTTGTTGGGATAACGAGGCTAGAAAAGTGATTCGTTCTCGTGATGTTACCTTTGATGAAGATTCGGTTTATGGCAAACCGGAAACGGGGAGTCCTAAACCGGGTCATGTTACTTTTGACGATGTTTCTATTGATGATCTTGCAGGTTCTAGTGGGAGTACGGGTAACAATGAATTGCCAATTAACGTTGAGGCGTCAGAAAATGCTAATGATGGAAATGATTCGGAAAGCGGTGATGATTCTGAACATAGTGCGAGTTCTAGTGATGAGGAGGACACAAATGAAACCGGTCCAACCATTTCGATTGCTCCTACACTAAGACGCTCGACTAGAGTGCCCAAACCTAATCCTAGGTATTCTCCATCAGCAAACTACTTGCTCTATACCGAGAATGGTGAACCCGAAAGTTACTTTGAGGCAAGGAAGACAAAAGAATCCATACAATTGGAGCTTTCCATGAAAGAAGAGATGGGGTCACTTGAGAAGAATAAAACTTGGTCACTAGTGAAATTACCTCATGATAAAAGGGTGTTGCAAAGTAAATGGGTGTATCGAATCAAGAATGAGTTGGATGGCAAGAAAAGGTACAAGGCTCGTTTGGTGGTTAAAGGCTTTCAACAAAAGAAAGGAATTGACTACCAAGAGATATTTTCACCGGTGGTGAAGATGACTACTATTCGTTTGGTACTTTCTATGGTTGCATCCGAGGACTTACATCTAGAGCAACTAGATGTGAAGACCGCATTCTTAAATGGTAACCTTGATGAAGAGATCTATATGAGGCAACCCGAGGGCTTTGAGGTAAAGGGTAAAGAGAAGTGGGTTTGTAAGCTAAAGAAAAGTTTGTATGGATTGAAGCAAGCACCTCGGTAATGGTACTTGAAGTTTGATGATTTTATGAAGAAGATTGGTTTCTTAAGATGTGAAGCGGATCACTGTTGCTACTTGAAGAAACTCAAGTCTTCTTATATAATCTTATTGTTGTATGTTGATGACATGTTACTTGCAGGTTCCAACTGAAGGTATTTCATATGCCCGAGAGACATAATTAATTATTGTGGCCAATATGTTATGATCCAAGTCGGGTCATACCCAATAACAAACCGTCAACACTTTTATGTATTTATTTTAATGAGTGGATCCTTAAATTAAATACTTGACACTTAGACTTTAGAATTTGGTATTCTAAAGATGAAATGCAAGAAATAATTATTTGGATAATTATAAGTGCAAGTTTAATTATTAGTATGATTAAACTTATATGTGTGTGCTATAATTTTATAAAGTGGTTTATAAAATTGTATTTATATGTGTAAGTAACATATACATATATATATATATATATATATATATATATATATATATATATATATATATATATATATATATATATATATATATATATATATATATATATGTGTGTGTGTGTGTGTGTGTGTGTGCATGTAATTTTAAATAAAGAGTGCATGGATATTGATATTAAAAGAAAGCAAAAAAAAAAAAAAAAAAGGGTAATAAAAGGGGACGGTTTTGGGGACTCCAAGGAGGGCCTCCCCATGCTTGCTTTTAATCAATACACACTCTACCTTATGCATGCTTGCACAACTTCTCACACACACTTGAATACTTGCATTTTTGAACTAACAAAATACTCTTCCTCCTCCCTCCCATTTTGGCCGATTTTTGGATCAAGAACAAGGGATTTTTTTGGTTGATTTTGCTAGTCAAGAAGTGTCTTAAAAATCCTAACCAAAGAAGGGTGTTGATACAAAGGTTTGTGGGTATCAAAGGCTTGAGGTTTCAAGTAAGAAACTAGCTTCTTCATCATCTCCATTTTCTTGTTTCTTCAACCTCCATTTTAGGAGAAGGTATAAACCCTAAACTAGCTCTATTTACATTTTAGTATATTTTCAAGACTAGATCTATGAAATGGAATACATTTAAAAGGTTAAAATATACATGCAAACACTTGAAATTGCTTCCGCTTACTCTATGTTTTAGGCCGAAATATATGCATATACAAAATGGGTTTTGTGAATTGTTTACATGTGGTATTCCATCAATGGTATCTAGAGCCAAAGTCTTGTTAATATACTTCTTGTTTTTGGCTTGTAAACTCATTTATTTTACAATCTACTAACATGCATGAAAGTAGAATGGAAAAATCATGAGTTTTGGGTGGTTGTTTGGTTTGGCCGAATTATTGGGGTCCCAAAAGTGGGTTTGGGACTTCAAGTTTGGCCAAGTTTGTCGTTATGTTATTGTTCACAATCGAGCCTAGACCATGTGGTTGTATGTTTGAATGATTTGGTTGTTATTCATGATTGTAACATTCATTCATATGGTTTGTATTAATTTGTAATAATTTTGTAATTTTGGTTTGTAATAAGTTGTAAGTAAATCTTGTAATTTTTCATGTAATTTATTCTATTTGTTTGTAAAAATAGAATAGGTTGTTATTTTATTTTCTAGAAAAATTGTATTAGGATATAATTTTGTAAAGAGAAAATGAAGAATCAAGAAGAAGGTTACAAGTTGGAGCTCTTGAAGATTACAAGATTAAGTGGGAGATTTTGCTTAAAATCTCTTACTTTCCTTTACCCTTACCGGTGACATTTGTTTTTTGGCTAAACAAATGTCCACCAAAATGGCTCCCGATTGTGAACATATTTTATTTTGCATGCTTGTATGGTTTTGTGTATGTGTTTGGTTGCTACAACAATTTCACATGTTTACAACTTGCAAAATACATTATAAAAGGTTATAATAAAACATAACAAAATGACACTAATAATTGGTTATTAGATCTAAATAAAATGGTTTATTTAAAAGGTAATGAAATGGTTTATAACTAGTAATTGGTTTACTAAAAGGACATGAAAATAGGTTTTTCATAAAACACTACACACCAAATGCATGTTGGTGTATAGCATTTTGTTTTCTAAAACTAGAATGTAGAAAACTTAAAATTCCTTTAACTAAAACAAGGTAAACAAGTTAAACGCCATCCTTTTGTATGAACACTTAGACATATTAGGAAACTCTTGATGGGATAAAGGTCACCTAACCGTCATGAGCGAACTAATATGAATAAGGTACACTTCGCATACATGTGGGATAAAGGTCACCTAACCACTTGTATGTTAAGTCTACATGTTTGCACAAGTAGGACGACTTGATTTGGGAATCATGAACTTAGGGTCACCGAAGCATGAGGAACAAATAGGCGTTGATGGGATTAATATGCCATGCAAAAGGATTGCATGATCCCATAAAATTAGAAGTTGCAAAAGGATTGCAATTGTCATTATGACTACCTAGCTAAATCAAATGACGGGATAAAGGTCACCTAACCGAAATTTGATTTACCGATGGATTCTAATATTTAATAAAACAAATTAAAAGGGTATTGTTTATTAAATCTAAAATCGATACTTAAAATGAACTTTGTTGAATTTTGTAGATGTCCGCTAATAACAACAACAACATGCAAAACGCACCACTTAACATGAACAACCTATCGTTACGGTCTCTCCTCGAGAAAGACAAACTCAACCATACCAACTTTATGGATTGGTTCCGCAATCTTCGGATTGTCCTCAAACAAGAGGATAAAGCGTATGTACTTGAGGACCCCATTCCCGATCAACCGGATGAGAATGATGTGGTGGCAATGGCCTCTTACGATAAGTATTGCCACGACTCCCTTCAAGTCTCATGCCTAATGCTTGGGACTATGATACCCGAACTCCAAAAGGATTTCTAGCATCATAGTGCATACGACATGATAACGCAATTGAAGGAGATGTTCCTTCAACAAGCGCGTGTCGAGCGCTTCGAGACGGTTCGGGCGCTACATGCTTGTCGTATGGACGATACCCAATCGGTTTCATCTTATGTGCTTAAGATGAAGAGCCTTATTGATCGTGCTAACCGTCTTAACCTAAACATATCAAATGAGTTAGCCACCGATCTTATCCTTAACTCCCTATCAAAAAGGTTTGATCAATTTGTAATTAATTACAATGTGAATGGGATGGATAAGAGCATAGGTGAGCTTCACGGTATGCTTAGAACGGCGGAAACTAGCATGGGTAAAAGGGCTTTACCCGTGTTAGCAATCTATCAAGGTGGGTCAAAAGGTAACACCTCTAAGCCAAAGGTGGCCAAGAGAAAAGGACCCGCCCATCAAGGCAAAGGGAAAGGGAAGATGGTTACCCCAACCATCAATAAGGCTAAGAAGCAAAAGGTAGCCGAGAAGGCAAACCCCAAAGAAGACCCATGTTTCGGTTGCGGTGAGATGGGTCATTGGAAACGAAACTGTCCGGTCTATCTTAAGGAGTTGAAGGACAAGAGGGATGCAGGGCAAACCTCAGGTAATATATATATGGTATATATAGAGCTTAGTATTACTTCTTCTAATACATGGGTATTAGACACTGGATGTGGAACTCATATTTGCAATTCTTTGCAGGGGTTCAAAAGAAGTGATCATAAGGCGGGAACATCAAGTCTCTATATGGGCAATGGTGCAAAGGTGCATGTTAAATCTCAAGGAGATTTTATTTTGAAGCTTCCAAGAGAATTGGAACTTATTTTAGAAAATGTTTTGTATGCTCCGGATTTGTGTAGAAACATTATTTCTATTTCTCGCTTAAAACAATGTGGTTACATTGTTAATTTTATTGATGATGATATTCATGTTTCTAAAGATAATGTATTCTATTTCAAGGCTTCACCTTCAAATGGAATTTATGAATTGGTTCATGATGACGCATCATCGAGCTCTATATACCATACTAGCACCAAGAAACTCAAAAGGGATTTGAGTGATTCCTATTTATGGCATTGTCGCCTTGGTCACATAAACAAGAACCGAATGCATACACTTCAAAAGAATGGACTTTTGAAATCAAATGAAATGGATTCGTTTGATGTATGTGAATCTTGTTTACAAGGCAAGATGACTAAAGCACCTTTTAAAGGGACTTATGAGAGGGCTAAAGATTTATTGGGATTAATACATTCGGATGTATGTGGACCCTTTAAACCCATGACTAGGACTGGTGAAAGATACTTTGTTACTTTCATTGATGACTTTAGTCGTTTCGGATATGTCTATTTATTAAGACACAAGGACGAAACGTTTGAAGCATTCAAAGAATATCAAAACGAAGTACAAAATCAACTCAATAAGACAATTAAGGTACTACGTACCGATAGAGGAGGTGAATACCTAAGCGATGCCTTCCAAGATCATCTTAGGAGTTGTGGGATTATCTTACAACTTACTCCACCCGGAACACCCCAACTTAATGGAGTTTCCGAAAGGAGGAACCGAACCCTAATGGATATGGTTCGATCTATGATGGCAAGAAGCTCGTTACCTCTATCATTTTGGGGTTATTGTCTAAGCTCCGCGGCTCATATTTTAAATATGGCCCCAACCAAGAAAGTGGAACGAACTCCTCATGAGATGTGGTTTGGAAAACCTCCTTCTCTTTCATACTTGAAAGTATGGGGATGTGAAGCTTATCCTAAGCGTTATGTAGCGAATAAGCTACATGCTCGATCCACAAAGTGTATCTTCATAGGATATCCCAAAGATGACATGGGATATTACTTCTATGATCCATCCGAGCAAACGGTATTTGTTGCTCGAAAGGCGGAATTCCTTGAAACCAAGTTCCTTATGGAAGGTGATGGTGAAAGGAAGATAGATCTTGTAGAGGTACAAGATCAAGCCGATGATACACAATTGGTTGGCACTAGTACTCAACATGAGGATGTTGAAAATGATCAAGTGGATGATCAAAGTACACAAGACGTTCGAAGATCTAGTAGGATTAGTAATCCTCCCGAGAGATATGGGTTTCTCGTGGATGGTTGCTATACGGTCGATTTGGATGAACCGACAAACTACAAAGATGCTTTATCAAGGATTGATAAAGATAAATGGCAGGAAGCCATGAACGCCGAGATGCAATCCATGTATGAAAACCAAGTTTGGGAACTTGTTGTGCAACCTCCTAGCTCCAAGCTAGTTGATTGCAAATGGCTTTTCAAGAAGAAAACCGACATACATGGAAACTTGGATACATACAAAGCTAGACTTGTAGCAAAAGGTTTCACTCAAACTCAAGGGGTTGATTATGATGAAACTTTCTCACCAGTGGCAATGCTAAAGTCTATTAGGATATTATTTGCCATTGCTGCTCACTATGACTATGAAATATGGCAAATGGATGTCAAAACCGCTTTCCTAAATGGATATCTTGAGGAAGATGTCTATATGGTACAGCCCGAAGGTTTTGTTGATCCGAAAAATCCTAAAAAGGTATGCAAGTTAAAGAAGTCAATCTACGGATTGAAACAAGCATCTAGAATGTGGAATCATCGCTTTAATGAAGAGGCAAAGAAATTTGGCTTCATTAAAAATGGTGATGAAGCTTGTGTGTACAAGAAGGCTAGTGGGAGCTCTATAATGTTCCTTGTACTATATGTGGATGATATATTATTGTTTGGGAATGATATTACCACAATGCAAGAAGTCAAAACTTGGCTAAAGAGTTGCTTCTCTATTAAGGATCTTGGAGAAGCACAATACATATTGGGGATTGGGATCTATAGGAATAGATCCAAGAGATTGATAGGTTTAAGTCAAAGTGCATACATTGATAAAATCTTGAAAAGGTTCAAGATGGAAAACTCTAAGAAAGGTTTGGTACCTATTCAAAAGGGAACCATTCTCAGTTCATCTCAGTGTCCTACCACAAAAGATGAGCAAGAGAGAATGAAGAAAGTCCCATACGCATCTGCTATTGGGTCTATCATGTATGCAATGATATGTACTAGACCGGATGTGTCATGCGCCCTAAGCCTGACAAGTAGATACCAGAATAACCCGGGAAATAGTCATTGGACTGCGGTTAAATGTATATTGAAATACCTTAGAAGGACTAAGGATATGTTTCTAATATATGGGTCTGGTGAAGAGGAACTCGCTGTAAAAGGTTACGTGGACGCGAGTTTCCAAACTGATCGAGATGACTCTCGATCACAATCCGGTTATGTCTTCATGTTAAATGGTGGTGCAGTCTCTTGGAAGAGCTCTAAACAGGAAGTTGTTGCGTTATCCACTACAGAGTCGGAGTACATTGCCGCCTCACTGGCAGCTCAGGAAGCTGCATGGATGAAGAAATTCATCGACGACTTAGGAGTGGTCCCTTCCATTCAGGACCCTCTTGAGATCTTTTGTGACAACGAGGGTGCGATTGCTCAAATCAAGGAACCTCGTGCTCATCAAAAGACTCGTCACATTGAGCGGAGATTCAACTACATTAGGGATGAGGTTGAAAAAGGAATGATATGTATTCACAAAGTTCACATAGATCAAAATGTTGCGGATCCACTCACGAAGCTTTTACATGGGCCAAAACATGAGGGACATGTTTGTGCATTAGGGCTTCAATATTCTAGTGATTGGAATTGATCTATTTTAAGTATTGTAACGGAACGAATTAGTTCAAACTCATTAATATAATTATGGTATTAATTTAATTATGAGTCATGTTCCAATTTTGCATATTTTATCCATGAATAAACTATTATTCTAAATTCCGTAGTTGATCACATTTGTGGGAACAAGTGTGAGGTCTAGACTATTATGAACTTGGATTGATTAACATTCAAATGGTGAATGTGGGGCAATGTTGCAACCAAGGTTCATAGATATTTGTGGGACACAAATATTGGAAGACCCGCTCTCAAGATTTACTATATGGAGCCTTTGTGGTTGATCACATGTAATCTTGAGTAAAGGAGAATATCATTATATCCTCTGACCTGAGACACATATTGGGTTCGGATATTCACCGAATATTGTGCCTTGATTCTTTCCTTCGCTATTCTGAAATATGGTAGTACATAAGGGAGGCTTCAGGTATGGTACAAGGTGTAGTGTCTAGGACGTATGTAGTCAAGATGGAATTTGTCCCTCTTATTCGTTGAGAGTCGGATGTCTAAGGCCTGATAAAGTTAAATCTATAAGAGAGTGATCATTCTATGTCTCTTGGATTTGACATGACATCTAGGACGAAAGGATATATTGAAAGATTCACCTAATCATATTCGAGATGGGAACTCGAAAGGGATGATGTTATTGAATGGCACTAAGTCATAACACATTGGGGTGATGGACGGTCGTTAGGTGGTATCCGTCACTTGCATTAATTCCTTATGTTTCTCGTGCAAGTGGGAGATTGAAGGTATTTCATATGCCCGAGAGACATAATTAATTATTGTGGCCAATATGTTATGATCCAAGTCGGGTCATACCCAATAACAAACCGTCAACACTTTTATGTATTTATTTTAATGAGTGGATCCTTAAATTAAATACTTGACACTTAGACTTTAGAATTTGGTATTCTAAAGATGAAATGCAAGAAATAATTATTTGGATAATTATAAGTGCAAGTTTAATTATTAGTATGATTAAACTTATATGTGTGTGCTATAATTTTATAAAGTGGTTTATAAAATTGTATTTATATGTGTAAGTAACATATACATATATATATATATATATATATATATATATATATATATATATATATATATATATATATATATATATATATATATATGTGCATGTAATTTTAAATAAAGAGTGCATGGATATTGATATTAAAAGAAAGCAAAAAAAAAAAAAAAGGGTAATAAAAGGGGACGGTTTTGGGGACTCCAAGGAGGGCCTCCCCATGCTTGCTTTTAATCAATACACACTCTACCTTATGCATGCTTGCACAACTTCTCACACACACTTGAATACTTGCATTTTTGAACTAACAAAATACTCTTCCTCCTCCCTCCCATTTTGGCCGATTTTTGGAGCAAGAACAAGGGATTTTTTTGGTTGATTTTGCTAGTCAAGAAGTGTCTTAAAAATCCTAACCAAAGAAGGGTGTTGATACAAAGGTTTGTGGGTATCAAAGGCTTGAGGTTTCAAGTAAGAAACTAGCTTCTTCATCATCTCCATTTTCTTGTTTCTTCAACCTCCATTTTAGGAGAAGGTATAAACCCTAAACTAGCTCTATTTACATTTTAGTATATTTTCAAGACTAGATCTATGAAATGGAATACATTTAAAAGGTTAAAATATACATGCAAACACTTGAAATTGCTTCCGCTTACTCTATGTTTTAGGCCGAAATATATATATATACAAAATGGGTTTTGTGAATTGTTTACATGTGGTATTCCATCACCAACATGTCCGAAATTAACAAGTTGAAGGGATTACTTTCCCGTGAATTCGAGATGAAAGATCTTGGTGGTGCTAGGAAAATACTTGGCATGAGTATTGTGCGTGATTGTGTGAAGGGTACTCTATACTTGTCTCAATCCAAATATATTGAGAAAGTTGTAGAGAGGTTTAACATGGAAAATTCAAAGGCTCGTTCTATGCCGTTGAGTAGCACGATAAAGCTATCGAAAAGTCAATCACCTAAAATGGAAGAAGACAAAATGGAGATGGAAAAGGTTCCATATGCATCGGCTGTGGGTAGTATTATGTATGCCATGGTTTGTACAAGACCCGATATTGCTCAAGCAGTGGGAGTTGTAAGTCGTTATATGTCTAATCCGGGGAAAGAGCATTGGGAAGCGGTCAAATGGTTGCTTCGTTAGTTGAAAGGTACTTCTAATATGGGATTGTGTTTCTCCAAAAGCAATCTCATACTTAGGGGTTATGCGGATGCTGATTTGGGTGGATGTGATGATTCGGGGAAAAGCACTACGGGTTATGTTTTCACAATAGGGAAGACGGCGGTTAGTTGGATGTCTCGACTACAAAAAAGTGTTGCTTTGTCAACTACCGATGCCGAATATATGGCTGTTGCAGAAGCTTCTAAAGAGCTTGTTTGGTTGAAGAACTTCTTAGGTGAGTTGGGTAAAAGACAAGACTATTGCGTCTTGTATTGTGATAATCAAAGTGCAATACATCTTGGGAAGAATCCGGTGTTTCATAGTCGTACGAAACACATCAAGATAAGGTATCATTTTATTCGAAAACATATAAATGATGGTACTTTATTATTGGAGAAAATCCTTGGTACGAAGAATCCTGCTGATATGTTTACTAAGGTTGTTACGACAGAGAAATTGAGGTTTTGCATTACCTCAATTGGTCTTCTAATGAATTGATGAGAGAAGACCCCAACTAAAGAATTAGAGAGTTAATGTTTCAATTCTAACAAGTAGTGTTGAAGACCTTGTATCGAAAGTCAGCTCATCCGAAGTATGTGTTGAGTGTGCGTGTCCCAAATGGAGTTTGGCGGTATAATGGTGGTTTAACGTTCTTGGTTAGATAGTTGATATTTTGGGTTGACGAAGGTTGGGTTTGTTCAAAGTCTCCAAGTGGGAGATTGTTGGAGATATGGAGAACTTTAAACAATTAGAGGGAAGATTCCAGGAAACTCACACGAAGCTTCCACGAAGTTGTTAGGAAACTCACATGTAGCTTCCACGAAGTTGTTAGGAAACTCACATGTAGCTTCCACGAAGCTGTCAGGAAACTCACATGTAGCCTCCATGAAGCTGTCAGGAAACTCACATGAAGCTTCAAGGAATTGTTTTTAGCTTACTCCTTAAACCATTCTATAAATATACCCTCTTGTAACTCATTGTAAACACACCACAAATATTCAGTAAATACATTCTCTAGTTGGTCCGTGGACTAAAGCAATCACAACGATTGCATATAACCACGTTATCTCTTGTGTCGATTTACATTTCTTTCATTTATAATCTTTCGTTCATTAAGTGGGTTAGTAATCTTGTAGAATTACTATCGGTGAGTAATCTTGTTGAATCACTTGCGTTGTTTTGGGTCATAATATCCTTACATCTTGAAGTGAGTAATGCAACCTTACATGAGAATGCCCAGCCAGACGTCGACATTGACCATAAAGAAAACCCATTTCACGAGTGCCAAACACCCATCTCCTCCGAAGGAAGATCCTAAAATCAAAAAATACCATAATAAATAAATATCGTGTTTACACATTTATATATAGTATTAATGAATATGAAGTAATGAAATTGACTAAATACCTTATCAGGACTAATGTAACGATACAGCTCATCCATATAGCTCTGGCAGAAGTGCATAATCTACAAATAGAAGATCATAACATTTACTAAAGGCACGACATATGATCAAATGTATACAATTTAAATCTATAAATACCTCGTTATCACTTTTCCCTTTTGGATCAAAATCGCTTCCACCTGATGCTCCTCCAAGTCGATAAGGAGATAATGCCGCCCTTAACGTCTGTGAAGTCAAACACAAAAGTAACAAATTTGTAAAATAATCGAAGACGATATTCGGTGGCAAATTGGGTAAGAATGTTCATTTAATTAGAGGTGGAAAGATGTCAACTTTATTTAGAAAAAGTGTAAAACTTTGAAGTATGCCTGCTGAAAACCAAGAAACTTAGCTATGATCCTCATTATAACATCTTGACTTTGACCAGATCCGACCATAAGTGACCATGGCCCAATTTCCGACATGCCAAATGTTACAACCATCTGCATATAATCAGTTAACTTTATAACATCTTTGACAGGTAACTTTTTTATTTTTTTAAAGAATAAACTTTTGTTGCACATTAGGTATTTTGTGTCAACACAATCCGACCCATACTCAGCAGAATTTAACTCAAACCTATTTTCACCCATTACCTGACCCGCCCATTTTGCAACATAATGTTTGCCTGATTGGCTAAAACTGTCACATCCCACAACAGTTGAAGATGTGACAATCGGGTGCGTGAAACTGGTAAACGTAAGTTTGATTGATGATGAACAGATTTTTTTGGATCGGAAGGATTGAGAAAATACGTATGTAAAAGTTGGAGGAAGAAATCGATTTTGGAACCCTAATTTTGAAACTGGGGCGGTTTTTGTTAATTAGCAGAAAAACGACGATTAATGTGTTTAATTTGGGACACGCGTCAGATGTAGGAATTAAGGAATTTTTTAATTCAAAATTCTGACAAAAAAGTATTTTGTGAGGTTGAATAAGGAGGTGACACGTGGCGGATTTATGTATGGGATTTATAAAGATAATAATAGATAGTTACAAAATTAAGAAATAATCGGGATTTTTTCTTTTTCTTTCTTTTTTGAAAAAAAAGGAGAAATTATTTTACTCTTATGTTAATTAAACAAAATCGTAAGGATGTAAATGAGCCGAACTACTCGAGCTCGACTTGTTAAAAGTTCCGTTCGAGACGAGCCTAAACGAGTTCGATCTCGAACTCGAACTTAATTTAAAGTTCGTTTATTATACGAGTCCGAGTTTCATATCTCGAGCTCGAACAAGCTCGCGAGCCTAAATGAGTTTTTCATTTACATATACAAAATATTAATTTTTAAACAATATAATACATATTTATAAAATAATTAATTATTAATTATATATTATTAGTAATAGTTGAAAGAATAATATTAAATCTTATTACATGTTGATAAAAATTAAAAAAACAATGAATTCGAAATATTAAAAAATTAAATAATATAAAGAAAAAAGAAAATTATATAACTAACAAGTTGAGCTCGAGCGAGCTTGAGCTTATAAAATCTCAAACGATCCGGGTTCGAGCTTAAACTATAGACTCGAACCGAGCCGAGCTTAAGCTCGAGCTCCTTTCTTTGATAAATGATCACTATGAGTCAGACTCAATAAAATTTGATCAATCATTTTTTCTCTATCAAATTTAAACGAGCCGAGCTCGATCCTAATCGAGCTCTGGCTCGGCTCGGCTCGTTTACAGCCCTACAAAATTGTGACGTTGATCCCCAAATTTTGTATCATATATAGGTGATCTTTCTTTTTTTTTTTCTTTCTAACTATCATTTATTAATTCATTTCACGGTTTAACCCTAAAACTAACTTTCGTTAAAATTGGTCACATGTTTGTCATAAGAGGGTATTTTCGTCCTTTTATTCTTTTTATCTTCAATTTTCAAATCCAATTTCATCACCAAATTTAAATTGTGAAATAGCCTCAAAGGGTATACTCATGGTTGATAAATTAAGCTGTTAATTTTGGTTATTTTTATAACTATTCATTTGATTTTCTATGACTTTTATTTAATTTATGGTGCCCCATAAATAAGCTTTCTTGATACGTATTTGCATTTGAAAGGTTTTCATTGATGATATGCATATCTCCATTTTACGAATTGTCTTAGTTTTCATTATTGAACTAATATAATAATATGAATAAATAATAAATAGTAAAGTAATGGTAATTTATTACTTTACTACATCATTGTTAATGCAAAATATTAAACATCAAATAATAGATTAACATATGCAAATTACTTTTTAGACAAACTTTATTTATTTTGAAAGGCCCCTAGAAGGAGGCAAGAGCTTGTGATGTCGTATCCGAGTAACCGCATATCAAAAACTAACGAATGGGAAGACCCAAGTGGGCAGCTTAAGAAATAATATAATAATATAATAATAAGTAAAAATTACTTATAAAATCACAAATTCACAATGTGTTTAAACGACAAGTTGAACCAAGTTGTTTTATTCCACTTATCATTTTTTTTTTCCTTTAACATCAACCATTGGCATCCAATAATCACCATCTCTCTTTAGACGACATATTTAACCTTAAACAAAAGTATTATACTAATACCCCTTCCAATGCCCAAGTCTAACAAAATTTGGCCCGATTCAATTAAAACTGAAAATATTACAAAATTTAATTCAATTTCAGTAAAACTACATTTAACGAAAAGTTGATGTGACATAAAAATCATATCATACTAAAAGAGTACATTTTTAAACATTCACTTGTAAATAAATGTAATACGGAGTAAAATTTTCATGTTTTGCTATGTAATATTGATATTGATTTCATATTTTGATATAAAATGTATTAAACAGATATATACCGTTAATACAGTTCATAAAACAGAAATGCAAAGAAGCATTATAATTGGCATTTTTATTTTTAGACAAATTTATTTATTTATAATTTATTAACTTATTATTTAAAAAGTCAAACAATCACTAGCAGAAACAGAAAGTCAAACATAACCTTTAGGTAGTCTATGGACTAAACAACACTTTTTGGAAAGTTTAGGGGGGTCAATAAATAATCTCTGTATATATATTCTTCTTGTTTTTTTCCCTTTCGGTACCTATTTATAACTCCATTTTCCTATCACTAAAACTCACATTTCCACAATTCCACCAGCTTTCTTTATCTGTTAACTCATATTCTTCTATAATTTCTCATGGTTTATCTCTCTGTTTCAGGTACTTTTTACCTACCTTTTATTCTTACTGTTCTTAGATACATCTTAGGGTTATTTTAACTTTATGAATAGTTATTATATTATTATTACTATACGTATTTAATTAGATTCATAGATCACCTGAAATGTTATGTGTGGCGACTCTACTATATTATAATATAAGTATTTAATATTTAATTATACGTAGATCATGCAGTGGTGGTCCGCCTCTCTCAGCGAGAGGTCTGGAGTTCGACTCGGTGTGCACCATTGCACACAAAGTTGCCCCTTAATTAACCCTGAATTTCACCCAATGGTGTCTTCAGCACATCGCGTTGCTGGGCAGGGGTTAACCGCCCATGCACTCGGATTGAGCCGCTTTTTCTTCTTACAGCAGATTCTTAAATTCTTCTTTTTTTTTGTTTGTTTTGAAAAGCATTATTAAATTCTTATGGTGTCTCTTCATTCGATTGTAGGTGAAATGAAAACTCGAAAATATATCAATATGAAGCAATAGAGTGTGCTTTCTTGTAGACGCTAAACTCGAATGGATAGATCAGATACATCCGGGTTTGTGAGTAGTGGAACTAGTTTATTGCGAAACTCTCATGTTCTCTTCATTTTGATCTATAGATTTTTGTAGGCATAATCATTTAGCATATACTTAGTACCTGCCCAAACTTCCTTCACAAAAATGGTATATGATAACCCGATGATCGATCTCAATAGCAACCTTGCAGCCTTCAGGAACGATGACCTGAATAAGAGTGATCACATAAGTGATACCACGTTACGCTTGGAATGTTTTGGTTATGGTGGTACCAAATCAAAGTCTAAAGAACAGAATAGTAAGACTGCAGCCCATGGTAGCGGGCTGGTCCTCGGGTTAGGGCCCACACCAAGTAATTATACTAGTGAGGTTGATTCAATTTTAAAACTTAGTCTTTCACATCATTCGACTAATACTTCTGAATGTAATGTGAATTTTTTAGCAAATCATCAAAGTGCGTCTATTGAAGTTAATAATAGATTTGGGATTATTAATAATAATGGTTCCACATCAGCAAATAAGTCAGGTGGTTATATGCCTGCCCTGCTTTTGGCTCCAAGAATAAGTAACACCACACTGCAGAAGCGTAAAGTCTCCGACTTTGACTCATCGGTTGTCTCGGATTATTCAACCGCAACAACATTGGATCAACAAACAAGTAGCAAAAAGTGTAAGTTTACAGGGTGTTTTAAAAGGGCTAGAGGAGCAACAGGTCTATGTATTAGCCATGGTGGTGGTCCAAGATGTCAGAAACCAGGGTGTAACAACGGTTCAGAGAGCCGAACCAACTACTGCAAGACTCACGGTGGTGGCAAGCGGTGCGACCGTCTCGGATGTATGAAAAGCGCCGAAGGTCAAACAGAGTATTGCATTGCACATGGCGGCGGGACCCGGTGCAGTCACCCAGCAGGTTGTAGTAAAGCCGCTAGAGGGAAATCGGGGTTTTGCATCAAACATGGTGGAGGTAAGAGGTGTGTGGTGGAAAGTTGTATTAGAAGTGCTGAAGGACAGCTTGGTTTGTGCATTGCGCACGGTGGTGGTAGGCGGTGTCGGTTTCGTGATTGTAAAAAGGGGGCTCAGGGAAGCACAATGTTTTGTAAAGCGCACGGTGGCGGTAAACGGTGCGAATTTAGTGGTTGTACAAAAGGTGCTGAGGGTACGACACCGTTTTGTAAAGCTCATGGTGGAGGAAAACGGTGTCTGTATGAAGGAGATGATGGTAGTTGTCCGAAAAGTGTTCATGGTGGGACCGACTATTGTGTGGCGCATGGTGGTGGAAAGAGATGTGCGGTACCGGGTTGTACTAAGAGTGCACGTGGGCGGACTAATTGTTGCGTGAAACATGGTGGTGGGAAGCGGTGTAAATTTGAAAGGTGTACGAAAAGCGCCCAAGGAAAAACGGATATCTGTAAGGCGCACGGTGGTGGTAAGAAGTGCGTTTGGGGTGGTGATGGGAAATGTGAAAAGTTTGCTAGAGGAAAGGGAGGTTTATGCGCCGCTCATAGTAATATGGCTCGAGGAATTGAAGAAATCACCGATGACACTCTTGGTATCATGCCAGGGCTCTTTGATGGGCTCGTTTATGGTTTATCGGACGACCACTCGTTGTCTAATGTAAGTTTCGTTTCTAATTCGACAAGCTGGAGAGAGAATTCGGTTATAAGAAGACAACTCATTCCATCACAAGTGCTAGTTCCGTCATCGATGAAATCGTCGTCATTTATGTCATTCAACAATCAAATAAGCTCGGGGACTCGCAGCACTGGTGGCCGATCTGAGCTAGTGGTTCCAGAGGGGCGGGTACATGGTGGCGGTCTACTTTCGTTGCTTGGGGGAAACTTAAGAGATGCTGTTATTGATTAAAGGGTTTTGACCTAGTTGTGTTAAAAGATTATGGATTCAAAATGTATAAAAAAATGTATATATTTGTGGTAATAATATCATTGAGTTTTGCCTTCCTTAAAAAATAATTTAAACTACTCAATACACTTGAGAGAAAGAGAAGTTATACTTCGGTTTAACGGTATTGTGCAAATCAACGTTCCAAATTGACCATGTAACAATATATCAAACACTATGCGACACTTTATCTACTAACGAATGCCCAACATTAACAAAATCCAAACAAATAAAGTAAATCGACATGAGAAATTTCGTGTAATCTAGGGTCCAAGGAGAATTGGTCATTCATGTTTGTGAACGAATCGAGACCTTTGTCCCACATCGGGAAAAGAGAAAAATATCATGTTGGTTATAAACTCGATTCATAGTGGTGTAAATTATCAAGACCAATGGATGATGTGATTGGGCTCTGACTCCATTTAAACGGTTTCATGCTCAGTAAAGTCCCCGGGCCATTAACGCAGAGATGCGAACCCGGAAACGGGTTAAGCTTCGGAGAAATTGATTCTGGCTGAGACAAGCGTTTGGAGCCTATAGATTCTAAAACCCGAAGTGCACTTGGCCAAACTTAACAGTCATTCACATGGTCATTGTGACTAACTTAACGGGGCTTACGATCCATTGGTCAATTTCTTTTTGAATATTTTTTTATTTATCAATTATCTTGTAATATTTGCAGTTAATTATCATTAAACAGGTTACAAGAGTGTCTTACCTAGAATTTATCGCATGTTTCTTGAGTTGGACCACGTATCATATCATATGAAATATAAATAAATAATTTATTATTATATACGTATGAAACTTTAAGTTTATTAAATAATTGTCAACTTATATCCTAATAGCATAAGTTAAGTATAAACTTTTAATTTTTTTGGACTATTATTTTATTTGAAAGGCATACAGGAGGCAAGATCTAACGTATAACTTATCCGAGTAGCAACATACGATCAAAGGACCTTATGGGAAAAGCCAAGTGGTAAATTAGACATCAAATAATGCACCCAAATAATATGATCTGGAATATTATAAATGTAAGTTGCCACATGCCACATCATATGTTTATCTCCTTAGTAAAAAAAAAGTTTGTTATAATTATTAAGTGATGAACCATCCCGATTCATTCAACTTTATAAGTTATTACTTATAAAGGATAAACGAATACAATTTTTTCTTTTGATAGTATCTGAAAAAAAATATTATATATACTCAGATTTAGACAATCTAACCGAATTATCCCCGACTCTTTTTTTACCCCTAACCACCCCAAGATATAATGTTATATTTAAATTTTGAAATTCGTATAGAGATGTTATATATTTAATGAGTTTGGTTCAATTTAACTTCATCGGCCTACGGTTCGGCCTCAACTTTTTTTTTTTTTGAACGGCAGAACTTTTATTAAAACAAAACAAAAAACCTCTAACAAGATGCTAGAGGTAAAACAACCAACAAATACAACGGCATACAAGCCATACGAACCAACCACTACAAAGGCTTAGAAAGCCAGTCGGACCAACTAATGTTCGTTTTCCTCTACTTACAAACCAATCAAAAGAATACAACTGAATATAATCGAAAATACAATCCTTCTTCAATTTTTTAGAGTCGAAGACAGCCCCGTTACGCCATCTCCAAACGGTTCGGCCTCAACTGTTCACTGTAATCGAATGTCACGTAATGAATGTAGTGAGGAGGTATATGTATATGAATACTATGCTACAATATGTTATCGAATCTTTAGAGCAGAACCATCAATTAACTTTCTCACTCTACCCTCAAAGCTTCCTCCAGCTTTCTCACGAGAAAGTCAATGCGGCCTTTATCCGCTCTCACACTCCGCCCTCCTCTCGGTCTTTTTTGCAATATGTTAGAGAAAGTTTGTATGAAAATTGATTGTACATATAGAATTCCTATTTGTACATTGGATTATGTGACGATCCTTCCAAATCCCTTTGGACGAATACATCATTCATTGATTTCATAGTGAGGTTTTGACCTCTATATGATACGTTTTGTAAACATTGCATTCTTTTTAAAAGGTACACAATAAATGAATATCAATTTCTAAGGTTTTCAACGTTTGATGATTTCTACATATAGACAATCACCATAAATAATAGTTTACCATAATACATTTGTTGACAATGCAGTCAAAATAAGATACACGGTGATGATTTTATGAATGCAAAGTTTTCTTGAATAAAGCATGTATGACTCCATACACATAGCTTGTATCACATATAAGCAAACAGCGGAAGACTTCTAGAAACCTGAGAATAAACATGCTTAAAAGTGTCAACACAAAGGTTGGTGAGTTCATAGTTTTAATGTTGCGAATAATCTGTATATAAAGGTGAATCACAAGTTTTCAGTTGTTTCATCCAGAAACGTTTATCAAAATATTCTACGAAATTGAGCACCCTAGTAACTAAACTTAACGTATATATAATTTATACCCTTTGTATAATCATCTTAATAATACACGCAAACCAACGTGTACGCTTCTCAAATAGCATACGTCCATTAAAAGGCTAGTGCTCTAGCTCGAACGGGGATATCAAGCCCTATGTATCCATATATAACTACTCGCGCCTACCAGTTCTTATAACCGGCAATTACTAGTTACCAAAGCTAAGGGATTTTCGGTTCAAACTCGGTGTAGAATTTAGTATGTACTTGTATCCATTGCGTTTAAAATAAAGTGCATGTATTCTCAGCCCAAAAATATATATATTGCAAAAGCAATTAAAAAGGGATCTATAAACTCACCTTAGCAGCACATAAGGTCATTCACCAAAAAGTGACCAAAACTCAGAATGCAAAATTAACCGTAGATCTCAACCTAGAGAACATATGTTGGTCAATACATGTCTAATAAGCTATGTTGGGTCATAGTGTATCACAATCCTAATGCTCGAGACCGACATGTGAAAGTTAACAAAAATCATTTCAAAAGTCAACCTGACCCAATATGATCTTTAAATCTATACATGTTTATTATATTAACATAGTATAAGTCTTGATAGTTGAAAGAATTTATAGTTTATCAAACTCAAAACATTATTTATTTCAAGAGTTATATTGTATTTGAATGATCATGGCAATTGAATATATTTTAACATTTCATATAGTTTTCCAATACTTGTAAAATCAGATTATAGTGTTTATAAAGCTTTAAAACATGATAAGACAGTCAACTTTGACAATTGTTCAACAAGACGAGACGTGTCTTATATAGAAATTCATTTACTCGATTAGTAATATCTAAAAATTCAATTTATCAATCTCATAGACAAGTTGTTTAAATATTAATTTACAGTTTCAAACACAATTTCAATTAACGTCATACATAATTCAGTTGACCATATCTTTTAATTCGTTCATCGAAATCACGCGATTTCTAAATGAAACGTTAATAATTTTTCGCCACCTTTTCAAAAACATGCATATCATATACTTTATATTCGTAGGATGTGTATCAAATTCGTGATTCATTATACACTATAAAATGACGAAATTAAATATACAAGCATGCATAATCATATATACTCGAGCACTAGTCAAGGATACACTATTAATATATAAAAGATAAGATATAAATGATTACGTATCAATATTGTGATTCAATATTGCAGAAAAGTACGTAGACGCAACGGAGATGACAAACACTAAATTGACCTCACGAGCATACCCATGAACCATACCCATCACCTTCATAGCTATAACCCATAATTTCCTTAGCCCTATCCTACTCGCAAAACCCGTCTTGAAATAATTGGTTCATGACTTCGTCGTAGTATTTCATGTATAATACTAATAATAATACTAATAATAATACTAATATTAATAATATAAGAATAATAATATTAATCTTTAATAATAATAATAATAAAATAAATAATCTATTACGGAGTGTATGTTTTAGAGAGATAGATAGTTAAAGTGATTCAGGAACCAGTCGTCGAATGCGTTTTAAAGACATTTGTTGCACCTAACCTCCATGCACTCGCATGGAGAGTGTGCTTGTAGATCATGCACTCGCATGAAGTTAGAATTAGGACACAATGTTTTTTTTTCTTTATCGACACCATTTTTATATTATTTATATATATAATATATTTAATTCATATAATTAATTATATATTATATTATATTTACGTGCATAGTTAAATTGTAATTTTTGTTCAAATGACTCGTACGTTGTCACTCGACTCATGTACCACTTTCGGTTTTTCGAACGCACTTTCGTATGTTTAGAAAACTAGCCTTTTACGTTACGCGTGTAACGACCCAACCCGTATTAAAACCGGCCCATAAATTTTTTTTCCTTTTAATACGCGTTAAATAAAACTTTAGATCTCAAATATGTTTCCATAAACATCTTTAATACAATAGTAAGTTTAATAAACTTTAAAACATTTAATACGTTAGTTAATCGTCCAAACGGACATACACGACCCGACTAGATTAGTTTCCAACAAAGCCGAGCATGGTGATTTGGGACTACGCTACCCAAATCCTAATCAAGTACAAAAACAAGATCTTCTAAGCAACCTAGCCAAGATCTCTAATCCCCAAGCTTACCCGAGCCGCCAAGCATGCAACCTATAAAAATGTAAACAACAAGAGGGGTAAGCAAAGCTTAGTGAGTAGAATAACTATATACATGCATATAAGACTTACCCACTCGCATCCACGATATCAAATAACGCATACAATCGAATAACATCTCGGTATATAAGCTAGTATCATCAAACCGTACAACTAGCCACATTAATAGCATAACTATCATAACATAAATCAAATGCTAGCAACATCAACTAAAACCATGGTTAACCAAGTTCTTCGCAAGGGAACGACTTCGCGAAACAAGTCATCGATGTTCATAATATTCGTTAGCTTTAAAACACGGCTATGGCATGCTAACCCCCGAGGTGTTCCAAAAACGGCTATGGCATCACCCCCAAGTGTTCCAAAAACGGCTATGGCATCACTTGATCAATGAGTGAGTAAAACACGGCTATTACTCACAATCATGTGCACAAACACGGCTATGTGCACAATTAATACGGATAACAATGTGGGAGTAAAACACGGCTATTACCCACAATCATCAATATGGACAAGAACGGCTATGTCCCACAACTATGGTCACAAAAACGGCTATGTGACACCATTAACACGGGCACATAAATCATATACATACATACATAGATATCCCACTCACCTTGAATACTTGAAGAACGTATCCCGTGGTCTTAACTTCTTCCACCGACTTCACGCAAATCACCTACGCAAAGTATAAATGCAAATAAGCTACACACAATGCTTATTCAACTCAAACGACACTTATGTTCTTCTAGAACATCCTATTTGACCAACTTTGACCAATGACCATTTTTCGCTCGAAAACCTACATAATCCCAAATGACTTGTGGTTATGCCTCAACAACATCATTTAAACATGGTTTGGTTAATCGATCACTCATTTAAACACACGACCCGCCCATTTGGTCCTAAAATGTGTTTTACACCTTTTTATGCATAAAACGGTACTCGAAAGTCCAACACTTATGAAATCACTCCCCGTGTTCCTGAAATAGCTAATCTTAACTCTTATAGCCATTAAACGCAATTTATCGGGTCGTTTACTCAAAAACCCATTTTATGAACTAAACTAGTCAAACTTTCAAGTTCATGAGTTCTTTCATCAAATCCTTTAATCATAAAACCCTTAGATGAATTAAACCCTTTAATTAAGTTCCTTAATTAACTAATCACTTTTATCAAACCCTAATCTCATAATAAACAACTATTTTCATCATCACTAGTTTAAACCTTCATGTTCATGACTAGTGGGGTTCTTTAAACTAATTAACAAGATCATTAACACAAATCAACCCCAAATCATATGAGAAATCAACCAAAAATGGATCTTGAAGTTAATACATACCATTTGTACTTTCGTATAGCCGAGAACGAGAGGAACGAGAAACTTTCACGCACCAAAAGTCGAATCACGAGCCTTGAACCTCAAATCTTCACTTGAATCTTGAGTGTGTTTAGAGTTTAGAGAGAAATTGGAGAATTAAATGGAAAAGAAAATGAAATAAGAAGATATATGGCTGGGATTTAAGTCCACAAACTGATCCACACGTGAAAAGACAATTATACCCTCGATTACACCTCAATTTAACCAAGAAACTGGCCTGGGATCTGGCACGGTTGCGGCGCGACCCAGAATGTCGCGGCGCGAGGATGTGCATGAGCTGGCACTTCGAATAAGCCTTATTCTGTCTCATTTTTCCTTGTTCTATCGCGGCGCGACTACTTCCCTCCGCGGCGCGACGGTTAAAGGGTTTTGCTCCATTTTCATCTAGTTAAGTCCTCGGTTTGTATCCTCACTCGTACGTTCCTTTCCCGACTTGATTATGCAAGAAAATCCTTCTTGAAAACCCTAACATGAACTCATACTCACAAACCCTTGCATGCGTGCATATCCGTCACCTTATTCATGCATATAAGCTTATACATATATACATCTTGCATGCATACATATATATATATATATATATATATATATATATATATATATATATATATATATATATATATATATATATATATATACTCATACTTGTTTGTTTATGTATCCATCTTGCGTATCAACTTTCTATATGTATATATATGTTAACTCATACGCATGAACCTATATATATATTTATATGCACTTACGTAACCCGAACTATATATATATATATATATATATATATATATATATATATATATATATATATATATATATATATATATATATAATTAAATACCTCCAAGCTCATGTACATATATATATATACATATACTTTACGCGTCTAAAAATATTCGAGTCTTACAACTCTCCCCCACTTAAACTCGATTACGTCCTCGTGATCTTCGTTACTTAACCATTCGGACATACACCCTGTAGACAAATCCGTCAACTAAGTACACACTTGCACGCATTCCAAGCCGTGCAACACACACAACATCCAAAGTCTATAATGATTACTTAGAGTACGCGGAATCACCATGTATTATTCTACTCCTCGAGACGATTCTTTGTTAAAGAGTCACCATTAACAACTAAATCGTCACCCGCGTTTTATCGAATTTCACAAATTCGAGCACAAAACTTGCTCAATCCCTCTCATCGGGAAAACTCAACCGATCTCGTACCGAGATATCAAACCCTCAGCGTACTCTTACCGAGTACAACGCTAAAAACAACCAAGTCTCAACCTAAGGTCAACAACCCGAAGCGATGAAAACCGAACCACACGAATCCTTACGGATAACACTTACCATCTAACACCCTTAGTAGTGCGTAAACACGGCTAATACGCAACTACCGCAATTACGTGAGCAAAACGCGGCTATTGCATCACTAATCGCACAACATGGTCCTTACTACCGAACCATCAGAGCTTATAATAACCAGTGGTTCTCAAGTCCAACAATGCGAAGGTTAGTTCACACGAAACCCAAGGTGTACAAAAATGGCTATTGCCACATCCTCAAGTTCACGAAAAACGGCTATCGTGATATGTCCGTAGTGTGCAAAAACGGCTATTGCAACACTACCATCAATATGTGAGCGAAACACGGCTATCGCATCACTAATTACCAACGTGTGAGTAAAAATCGGCTATTACTCACAACCATGTGCACAAAACGGCTATGTGCACAATTTATACGGGCAATTAGCATCATAACCTTACAAGTAGCGGTTCCTTCCAAAAACCGATCACCAACAATCACAACCACGAGTGGTTAACGAAGAGCTAATCCTTCCGGATATCACTCGTCGCCTATCATAAGTCAAACGCGGTCAACATACAGATAACCCCAAATAAACACCATGTAATCACCTTGTAGTACATTTGCTATTGTGTAACTACCACCCAAGGTATATGATAATGAGGCATCACAACCTTTCTCAAAGTCCCATTAATCTATTCCCAAAGGTAACCACACGGCTACCATAGTCGAGCCAAGAACCATCCATATTACTCATAGACATAACAATAATTCCCTAGAAGAGAATCCGGCATACACATCCCTTAACCGAGGGATATTACCTTTCTCGTCGAACACGTCCATTATCTCCCAATGATATTTACCACATTACCACCTCGGTGATAATTTAAATCCAAAAACCACAAGTACAATTTATTCCAAATTGCGCTTTTACCACACTCGACCAACATAGGTCTCAACACTAGCCTCGAATCCCTACGAGCATCGTCCAAATATCACCACACTAGAACACCTTCGTGCGAGAGTACCACTCCCCCACTTAGAACTCCGTTCCGCAACCACATCGTCGAATAATAGCATCCCGTGGAATGACCACTCATCAACATACACAACCAATATCCTCATTGGCCATAGTCCTCGAATTCCCATGAATTCGTCTTCAACGATAAATCCCGACGATAAGCACATGCTCACTCTTACGGAAAGAGTAACCACTAATCCAACAACTAATGCGCCATTCGCATTATCATAACTCCTAAGAGAGAGACGAGGTTCACCCGTCTTGCATCTCTTAATACGAACGCCACCAAACCTTGTTCCATTCTTGAGCACACGAAGGATTTTAACCTATCCTTAAACACTTCGAACGAAGAGTTTACCACAATTTACACAAACTCAAACCTTGCAATGCTCCGATTGCTCTAGCTTGTCAAATTTCCACCTAGTCACTCATGTACCTAAGGGTTTCTCCCCGGTACCCTAAGTACAATGTAACCGCAACACCATCGGAGTCGAACACCACGCTAGTAGGTATGAAAGAGGCACCTAACGTTGTGTCCCGTAGACTCCATTACCAACATTCATCTAGATCAAACACTTGGTCTTAATGATTTCATCCACCCGACGAACCTCATGGCTCATCAACTTTCACACGAAAGCGAACATGCTCTAATCAATCGAACACCAAAACCCATTTCCATGGCTTGGTAGAAACATTTCCCAAATACTAAGGAATGCTTGGTTACGCCAAGTCTTACGCCCTTCGCCCAACAATCAAAACGTCACCATAGGGTACTTCCATTAGGAACGTCACCCATGACAATAACATGCACAGCATGATGCATTTAACATACTCCAATTCAAACGGCACTTAATAAATAATCAAAGGGCATATTTATTAAAACAAAACGTACCTTAACGTCTCCTTGCCGCACCCGTCCCCGCTAACTTGGGACATTCCGACTTACGATGTCCTTCTTCTTGGCAATTGAAACACACCATACCATCACCCTTTGGTACCGAACATTCCCAAGACTTGTGACCCCTCACGCCACAATTGTAACATCTAGGCGCACTAGAATCCAATATACTCGTCCGCGTACCACCCGTGTTCACGCTCGGACCCTTAGTCCTCTTACTCGGAGCACCATACGAAACAACCCTTCTCTCACTTGAAGGTTCACCAATCTTTGATCGCGTATACGACTCGAAACCTCTAGCTACGACGAATAATTCTGCAAACGATTTCGCGTGACCCCGGCTAATCTTATTCTTCAAGTCATCTTTCAAGGTTCGATAGAAATCTTGCATCAACAAATTATCATTCCCCAAATACTCCGGTTAAAAATGAGCCTTTCACCATAAAGGTCGTCTTGAGAGTATTCAAATCCATAGAACCCTGTTGCAAATTTCGCAACTCATTACGCATTTCCGACAAATCGGCTGAAGTCCGAAACTCCTCGAAGAATTTCTTCTTAAACTCGTCCCATGATAACGCCATAAACGGTTCACCACCGACAAGATCAATCTTACCATCCAACCAATCCTTTGCCCTACCCCGCAACAAACTAGTAGCGAGTCTCGTCTTCTTCTCAGGAGGGCATTCAATAGTACGAAAATACCCTTCGACATCCGAGATCCAAGTTGTGCTTACCAAAGGATCCGGTTTTTCGTCATACATCGGGGGTTTAGTCCTCATGAAGCTCTTAAGGCAACGCTCCATTTCACTACTACCCCGAAATTCGGAATACCTCCTATCCATTTCTTCTCGAAACGCACTCATTTGCTCCGCAACGGCGGCCGCAACGGCGGCCGCAACTCTAGTGTTAAACTCAGCATTGTTCATCTCGATCCCACTTCCCGTCGCCATTCTAAGGAATGCAAAGCGATTAGATCATGAACGTATAAAACAACACGCTCCACACCGGTCCATCTTGCTAAACACTCATCGTACATCACTTGCTAGACACGATTTGCACCCGTAATAAGGTTTGCAAGTCCTTATTACGCACACACGCCGTATCGACTCGTTAGTACAATGACCGCCTCGCTCGATGATATAAACAATCACAAATAAAATCCTACGCGATATAAGCACACGCAAGAATTATCATCACAACACAATAACATATTAATAATATCCGCATTACTAATATAAACGTCAGTCCACCTATAAACAAGGCACTAACTATAACCTATTCCGATCCGTACTCCTACAAGTCCCGCACAAAATTAAGCACACATAAAAGTCTAAGTCTAGGCACCTATCTCAAGTCACATAAATCCCTTAGACCATGCTCTGATACCACTTGTAATGACCCAACCCGTATTAAAACCGGCCCATAAAATTTTTTTCCTTTTAATACTCGTTAAATAAAACTTTAGATCCCAAATATGTTTCCATAAACATCTTTAATACAATAGTAAGTTTAATAAACTTTAAAACATTTAATACGTTAGTTAATCGTCCAAACGGACATACACGACCCGACTAGATTAGTTTCCAACAAAGCCAAGCATGGTGATTTGGGACTACGCTACCCAAATCCTAATCGAGTACAAAAACAAGATCTTCTAAGCAACCTAGCCAAGATCTCTAATCCCCTGTGATGATCCGGGAATTTCCGACCAAATTTAAACTTAAACTTTATATGATTTCGACAAGATAAGCAAGGATTGTAATGTTAAGTCTCTAAAACTTTGAACATAGTTCATGCATACATTTGACCTTTGACTATGCCCGATGATTCACGAACAATTATGTTTAAATAAATATGTAAATATATATATAGATATATAAATATAAACAAAAGTATATATAATGATTTGAAATAAGAAAATACAAATTAATCATTAGAATATAATATGTAAAATAATATATAAAATAATCAAGCTATTATTAAAGTGAGTCTATATAAATATATATATGATGCTTGTATACAATAAATATTATTTGTATATTGTAATATATATAAATTATTTAAATATTAAATAAGATATTATATAATATAAGTATTACATAATTATAAGGTGTAAAATATGTATCAAATTTAATTACAAGTTAAAATATAGCTATTATATTAATAAATAATAATGATATTAGTATTATTAATATTATCAATTTGGTATATAGTATATATATATGAGAACGAATAAGCATTAGTTTTTATATCAATATTATTAGTATTACTTTCATTATTAGTATTAATGTTATTATTAATGTTAAAATATGTATATATATATATATATATATATATATATATATATATATATATATATATATATATATAAAAGTTGAAACATATAAACTTACTTACAAAATTTAAAATATTACACTATTATTAATATTAGTGTTATTATTTCTAATAAACCTTATAATTAGTAATAAGAATATGATTTTTGTTATTTTTGTGACATCATCAATATTATTATTGTTCCTATTATTATTATTATTATTATTAGTTTTATTATTATTAATAATATTAAAAGTATTATTATTAATCATATTTACATTTGTTTATTTATTTACCAAATCTTGCAGACAAATACAAATTCTGTTATAAATTGGATTCCCCTTGTCTCTAATCCAAGTACGGGTCCAAATCAAGATAGATAGAAAAAAAATTCAGTAGAGATAAGATTCAATCTATTATTCAATCTGTTTGTTTTATTTTCTTATTTTCTCTCCCTCTGTCTTCTTCTTCTGCTAGCAATATTCGTACCACCTAAAAACAATCAATCGGCTCAAATTGATGAAGAGATAATTCAGTCTTCCATTATCTGTATCCATTATAATTCCACTTAACTGCAACTATCTGAGAAATCAAAAACCCAGAAATTGTTAACAGCTCGATACCCCTGTCCAGTTTCATTTTTCAAAGGCTTCGGTTCAGAGTTTAAATGCAAAATCTTTCAATGCAATTCTGTTTTAAATGTTTCATATAAACTAACTGCAAGGTTTCATAGCCCAAATTATCCTATCGAGCTTTAATTTTGAAGTCAAGGTTATTTTCTTTAAAAGTCAACAGAATCGTTCTTGAGGAAATTCGAACTCGTTTTAATGATTCAAGTCCAATTGTCGATTCCTTTAGTTTCTAAAAGTAATTCACAATGTATTTCATTTTATGATCTTGGCCTATAATTTAATCAATCGCAAAATCAATAATTTTTTTTTTTAGAAAATAACGACGCAGCAGCTGATGTCTTTCTTTATTTTTTTAATTTTTTTTTCGTTTTTCTTTTGGTTTAGGATCACACTTATGGATTATTATTGTTCACAAGTCCTAATTTAGGCCACAAAATTCGTTACTTTGGTTTTGGAAGTTCACTGGTCGACTTATCTATGAAGAAGAAGAAGAGATAGGATAAAAAGAGTAAAAACGGGTTATAGTTAATTAATCAGTGTATAAATCAGAAAAGGAATGGGACGGAGGAGTGGTCAGGATGTTGTGTCGGGTTACGAGAGGTCTCGGGTTCGAGCCCCGCTGGTGACATCTTTTATTTTTCAGCCATTTTGAGAGGTAGTTCCATCTTTAACTTATTATTAT
The DNA here is from genome assembly GCF_046630445.1 of Rutidosis leptorrhynchoides. NCBI lineage: Eukaryota > Viridiplantae > Streptophyta > Magnoliopsida > Asterales > Asteraceae > Rutidosis > Rutidosis leptorrhynchoides. Next base: position 553,671,245 of record NC_092336.1, on the reverse strand, counting down.
TATTATTAGTATTTTTTTTTATTTTTAATGTTTTTATGAATATTGTTATTGTTAAATATTGTTACTAGTACTAATTAGTATAGTTGTTAATTATTATTATTATTATTACTAGTATGTATTAATTACCATTCATCATTATTATTAGTATAATTATGATTATAACTAGAAATATTGCTATTACTATTATTATTATTATTATGATTATTATTATCTTATTTATTAACTACTACTAGATGTGTTATCATTGTTATTATTACGTTAACATAAATACTATGATTAACATTATATTCATTTTGTTATTAGGTAACGCTATTAAGTGTTATTAGCGTTATTATTAGTATTACTAATATTAAAATATGTATTACTATGATTAGAATTATTATTATTGTTATTATGAAAATAATTCGAACAATCATTATTTTCAGTATTAGTATCACTTTTGTAATTACTTGTATTATTATTATTATTATTAAACAAATGTATTATTATTAACAATATCATTATTTTTATTAATATTATCATTCTTAATTATGTTATTATTATTATTATTATTAGTAAATCATTCATATCATAACCATCATAAACAATAAAATTAATACTTTTACAAGTACTATTATTAATATCATTGTTACTATCACTAATAGGTTTGTTATTAACATATGTATACTATTAATGTTATTATCATTATTTTTACTAATATTAACTTAGTATAATAAAACTACTATTTTGATAAACAAATGAAATACATATATAAATATATATATATATTTATATTTAACACATATAACATAACAAAATTTAATATTTTTTTTCATATACAAAAGGAACATATAAAACATATATATATTATTAACATAATAATGATATAACTAATACAATTATATATATGTGTTCAATTACAACTATGAATATTAATAAATATACAAATGATATAGGTTCGTGAATCCGAGGCCAACATGCATTGTTCAATATCGTTATATGTATTTTTACTACAAAATACATTGGGTGAGTTTCATTATTCCCTTTTTAAATGCTTTCGCAATATATATTTTTGGGACTGAGAATACATGCGCTGTTTTTATAACTGTTTTACGAAATAGACACAAGTAATTGAAACTACATTATATGGTTGAATGATCGAAATTGAATATGCCCCTTTTTATTAAGTCTAGTAATCTAAAAATTAGGGAACAGACACCCTAATTGACGCGAACTCTAAAGATAGATCTATCGGGCTCAACAAGCCCCATCCAAAGTACCGGATGCTTTAGTACTTCGAAATTTATATCATGTCCGAAGGAGGATCCCGGAATGATGGGGATATTCTTATATGTATATTGTGAATGTCGATTACCAGGTGTTCAATCCATATGAATGATATTTTTGTCTCTATGCATGGGACGTATGTTTATGAGAAATGGAGATATGAAATCTTGTGGTCTATTAAAATTATGAAAGGATTATTTATGTTAAACTAATGAACTTACCAACCTTTTGGTTGACACTTGAAAGCATATTTATTCTCAGGTATGAAAGAAGTCTTCCGCTGTACAATTGCTCATTTAAAAGACATTACTTGGAGTCATTCATGACATATTTCAAAAGACGTTGCATTCGAGTCGTCGAGTTCATCAAGATTATTATTTAGTCCATTATAGTTGAATATATTATGAAATGATTTGCATGTCATCAATTTTAGATATAAAGCAAGTTTGTCTTTTAAAAACGAATGCAATGTTTGTAAAATGTATCATATAGAGGTTAAGTACCTCGCGATGTAACCAACTATTGTGAATCGATTTGTAATCGATATGGACTTTGTCCGGATGGATTAGGACGGGTCTTTTCATCCCCAAGCTTACTCGAGCCGCCAAGCAAGCAACCTATAAAAATATAAACAACGAGAGGGGTAAGCAAAGCTTAGTGAGTAGAATAACTATATACATGCATATAAGACTTACCCACTCGCATCCACGATATCAAATAAAGCATACAATCGAATAACATCTCGGTATATAAGCTAGTATCATCAAACCATACAACTAGCCACATTAGTAGCATAACTATCATAACATAAATCAAATGCTACCAACATCAACTATAAACCATGGTTAACCAAGTTCTTCGCAAGGGAACGACTTCGCGAAACAAGTCATCGATGTTCATAACATTCGTTAGCTTCCAAACACGGCTATGGCATGCTAACCCCTGAGGTGTTCCAAAAACGGCTATGGCATCACCCCCAAGTGTTCCAAAAATGGCTATGGCATCACTTGATCAATGAGTGAGTAAAACACGGCTATTACTCACAATCATGTGCACAAACACGGCTATGTGCACAATTAATACGGATAACAATGTGGGAGTAAAACACGGCTATTACCCACAATCATCAATATGGACAAGAACGGCTATGTCCTACAACTATGGTCACAAAAACGGCTATGTGACACCATTAACACGGGCACATAAATCATATACATACATACATAGATATCCCACTCTCCTTGAATACTTGAAGAACGTATCCCACGGTCTTAACTTCTTCCACCGACTTCACGCAAATCACCTACGCAAAGTATAAATGCAAATAAGCTACACACAATGCTTATTCTACTCAAACGACACTTATGTTCTTCTAGAACATCCTATTTGACCAACTTTGACCAATAACCATTTTTCGCTCGAAAACCTACATAATCCCAAATGACTTGTGGTTATGCCTCAACAACATCATTTAAACATGGTTTGGTCAATCGATCACTCATTTAAACACACGACCCGTCCATTTGGTCCTAAAATGTGTTTTACACCTTTTTATGCATAAAATGGTACTCGAAAGTCCAACACTTATGGAAATCACTCCCCGCGTTCCCGAAATAGCTAATCTCAACTCTTATAGCCATTAAACGCAATTTATCGGGTCGTTTACTCAAAAACCCATTTTATGAACTAAACTAGTCAAACTTTCAAGTTCATGAGTTCTTTCATCAAATCCTTTAATCATAAAACCCTTAGATGAATTAAACCCTTTAATTAAGTTCCTTAATCAACTAATCACTTTTATCAAACCCTAATCTCATAATAAACAACCATTTTCATCATCACTAGTTTAAACCTTCATGTTCATGACTAGTGGGGTTCTTTAAACTAATTAACAAGATCATTAACACAAATCAACCCCAAATCATATGAGAAATCAACCAAAAATGGATCTTGAAGTTAATACATACCGTTTGTACTTTCATATAGCTGAGAATGAGAGGAACGAGAAACCTTCACGCACCAAAAGTCGAATTACGAGCCTTAAACCTCAAATCTTCACTTGAATCTTGAGTGTGTTTAGAGTTTAGAGAGAAATTGGAGAATTAAATGGAAAAGAAAATGAAATAAGAAGATATGTGGCTGGGATTTAAGTCCACAAACTGATCCACACGCGAAAAGACAATTATACCCTCGATTACACCTCAATTTAACCAAGAAATGGGCCTGGGATCTGGCACGGTCGCGGCGCGACCCAGAATGCCGCGGCGCGAGGATGTGCATGAGCTGGCACTTCGAATAAGCCTTATTCTGTCTCGTTTTTCCTTGTTCTGTCTCGGCGCTACTACTTCCCTCCGCAGCGCGACGGTTAAAGGGTTTTGCTCCATTTTCGTCTAGTTAAGTCCTCGGTTTGTATCCTCACTCGTACGTTCCTTTCCCGACTTGATTATGCAAGAAAATCCTTCTTGAAAACCCTAACATGAACTCATACTCACAAATCCTTGCATGCGTGCATATCCGTCACCTTATTCATGCATATAAGCTTATACATATATACATCTTGCATGCATACATATATATATATATATATATATATATATACACTCATACTTGTTTGTTTATGTATCCATCTTGCGTATCAACTTTCTATATGTATATATATGTTAACTCATACGCATGCACCTATATATATATTTATATGCACTTACGTATCCCGAACCATACATATATATATATATATATACAATTAAATACCTCCAAGCTCATGTACATATACATATACTTTACGCGTCTAAAAATATTCGGGTCTTACAACGCGACGTGTATCCTTATCAATAATTTGACTTACTTATCAAAAAAATTAACTTATAATAAATGTAACTTATAAAATTGAGCGTTGTGGTCATTTGCTTCTATAAATCAGTGACTCGTTGTTTGTCAAAATATATTATTTTAAATCAGAACGTTTTATGACTAAGTTAAAATATATATATATTTTTATTTAGAATCTTAAATTTGTACGTTATATATATGTTTGAAATATTTATCTAATGATATAAAGATAAAGTTTAAATTTGTTCGAAAATTTCCGGGTCGTCACAGTACCTACCCGTTAAAGAAATTTCGTCCCAAAATTTGATCGTGGTCGTCATGGCTAATCATAAAAATGTTTTTATGACGAATATGAGTTGGTATATAGAGTTTTATCACTTTTGAGTAATATAGATAAAACAATTCGATTACTTGAAGAGTACGAGTGAAGATATCCTAAAAGAAATGAAATGAGAACTAAAGTTTTGTCTTAACTTTTGATGTTGTCTTGGTTGGATTCCGGAATTCAAGGGATTTAAAGAAAATCTTCTAAATCTAAAAGATTTGATTCTTCGGCGAATAAGAAAATTAGGATCTCTCTAATTAAATGCGGAGATCTGCCTTGATTTCTCTATAAAATATTTTACTATAAATTAACTTCTTCCGGTTTGTCACTTTTACCATTCCTATACTTAATTCTCAAATTCAAAAGATTGTGAAAATGCTTAATCCAGTTCTGATCCTTGTCCTTATCCTTACTATCGCAACAATTATTCTTGTGATGACCCGGAAAATTCTGACCAAATTTAAACTTAATCTTGTATGATTAACATTTCCGACACGATAAACAAAGTCAATGAAGTTAAATCTCAAAATTTTGAACTGTTCAATTAATCTTCGATTGTTCTCAACGAAACGCGAACAATTATATATAGATACATATACTATAACTTGAAAACGTAACAAAGTGTTGAGGATATGATACTGTGCATTAAACTTATTGGTTTAATTATCTGATTGATATATTTAACTACAGAGTTAAAAGATTATGCCAAACGATTCAAGTAAAAGATATTTACCGAGTCTCTTAAGAATTATGATATTATTACGAGTCTCTGTTGAGAGGTCCACTTGATTTGAGAAATCATTTATTTTAACGGTATTCGGAATAAATGGTGAATTATTTGTTTAAATAACGTAATTTGGACACATACAATAATAAGGAATATTAACTGTTAAGAATTAATTATATGAATAACTTGCGAACCTATTTTAAAACGTGTTTATAAATATTGAGAATAGATATTAACTTGGTTATGAAATGTTTGATAAATACTATTATATTAATAAATAACGAGACAATGATTTATAGAAGTAAATGACCAAAATACTCTAAAGTTTAAGATATACTCTGGGTGGTATAATTTAGGGATAATTTAAGGCTATATTTTGACAAAGGTACGTGTCCCAAAATGAAAATTACAAGTTTTCTCAGCGTACGAAGGGACACTCGAAAAACCGAAACCGGGACATAAGTCGCGTAACAACGTACGACTTATCGGAACAAAAATTACAAGTTAACTATGCATGTGAATTTAATATAATATATAATTAATTATATAAATTAAATATATTATATATATTATTAATTATTATGTCGACAAACAAAAAAACAAAAATATGTGAGCTGGATCTGACGGCCATGCGATCGCATGAGAAATAGGCATAAAACCCATGCGATCGTATGGGCATCAGAATCAGGAATTATGCCTATAAATACCAGGTTTCTGCGCGAGTTGTTTTACACATATATTACTATGTGTAAATTTATTTATTTAAATTATTATTATTATTATTATTATTATTATTATTATTATTATTATTATTATTATTATTATTATTATTATTATTATTATTATTATTATTAAGATTATTATTATTTATTTTATTATTATTAATAGTATTATTATTATTATTAATTATACCACTTAAAATACTACGACGAGGTCATGAGCGTGTCACTTTCAAAATAGGTTTTCAAGTGGGATAGAGCTAAGGAAACTATGGGTTATTACTAAGGAGGTTATAGGTATTGTTCGAGGGTTTTGCTCGTAAGTCAAACCTAGTGTTTATCATCTCCGTTACTTCTACGTACTATCCTACAATATTGAATCTCAATATTGATACGTAAGCACTCATATTTTATCTTTTATATATTAATTGTGTATCCATGTCTAGTGCTCGAGTATATATATTTATACATACGTGTATGCTAAATTTCGTCGTTAAACAGTTTATAATAGATCATGAATTAAATACATATATTACTGGTAAAAGGTATATGATATACATGTTTTTGGAAAGCTGGCGAAAAATCAATAACTTTTCATTTAGATATTGAATAATTTCGATAAACGGATTAAAAGATATGAGCAACTGAATTATGATTGAAGTTAATTGAAATTGCTTTTGAATCTACAATTAAGATTTTAACAACTTGTTTACGAGATTGATAAATTGGACTTTTGAATATTACCAACCGAGTAAATGAATCCTTATATAAGGTACGTCTCGTTTTGTTAAACTATTGTCAAAATTGACTTTTTGAAACGACTTTGGATAACTTTTATATGTCGATCTCGAGCATTAGGATTGTGATACACTATGACCTGACCTAAATTGATAGACATTTATTGACCAACATATGTTCTCTAGGTTGAGATCTACGATTCTTTGATATACCGAGTTTCGGTTACATTACGATGAACAACTGTATCTGCTGCTAAGGTGAGTTTCATTTGCTCCCTTTTTAATTGCTTTTGCAATATATATTTTTGGGCTGAGAATACATGCACTTTATTTTAAACACAATGGATACAAGTACATACTAAATTCTACACTGAGTTTGAACCGAAAATCCCTTAGCTTTGGTAACTAGTAACTGCCAGTTATAAGAACTGGTGGGCGTGAGTAGTAGTATATGGATCCATAGGGCTTGATATTCCCGTCCGAGCTAGAGCACTAGCCTTTTAACGGACGTATGCTATTTGAGAAGCGTACACGTTGGTTTGCGTGTATTATTAAGATGATTATACAAAGGGTACGAATTATATATACGTTAAGTTTAGTTACCAGGGTGCTCAATTTCGTAGAATATTTTGATAAACGTTTCTGGATGAAACAACTGAAATCTTGTGATCCATCTTTATTTACAGATTATGCGAAACATACAAACTATGAACTCACCAACCTTTGTGTTGACACTTGTTAGCATGTTTATTCTCAGGTTCCCTAGAAGTCTTCCGCTGTTTGCTTATATGATAGACAAGCTATGTGCATGGAGTCTTATATGACATATTTTTCAAGAAAACGTTGCATTCACCAATTCATCATCATGTACCTTATTTTGACTGCATTGTCAATGGAAGTACTATTGTAAACTATTATATACGGTGATTTTCTATATGTAGAAATCATCAGATGTCGAAAACCTTTGATTTAAATATTCATTTATGGTATGCCTTTTCAAAAGAATGCAATGTTTACAAAACGTATCATATAGAGGTCAAATACCTCGCAATGAAATCAATGAATGACGTGTTTGTCCATATGGATTTGGAGCGATTGTGACAGTTGGTATCAGAGCGTTGGTCCTAGCGAATCAGGTCTTGCGTGAATGTGTCTAACTGATAGTTGTTAAGATGCATTAGTAAGTCTGGACTTCGACTGTAGTGACCCGAACTTTTCCATGTTTATATATATTAATTGAGATTGATATTTACATGATTAAATGTTTCCAACATGTTAAGCAATCAAACTTGTTAAGACTTGATTAATTGAAATATGTTTCATATAGACAATTGACCACCCAAGTTGACCGGTGATTCACGAACGTTAAAACTTGTAAAAACTATATGATGACATATATATGGATATATATATATATATATAGTTAACATGATACTATGATAAGTAAACATATCATTAAGTATATTAACAATGAACTACATATGTAAAAACAAGACTACTAACTTAATGATTTTTAAACGAGACATATATGTAACGATTATCGTTGTAAAGACATTTAATGTATATATATATATATCATATTAAGAGATATTCATACATGATAATATCATGATAATATTATAATTTAAAATCTCATTTGATATTATAAACATTGGGTTAACAACATTTAACAAGATCGTTAACCTAAAGGTTTCAAAACAACACTTACATGTAACGACTAACGATGACTTAACGACTCAATTAAAATGTATATACATGTAGTGTTTTAATATGTATTTATACACTTTTGAAAGACTTCAATACACTAATCAAAATACTTCTACTTAACAAAAATGCTTACAATTACATCCTCGTTCAGTTTCATCAACAATTCTATTCGTATGCACCCGTATTCGTACTCGTACAATACACAGCTTTTAGATGTATGTACTATTGGTATATACACTCCAATGATTAGCTCTTAGCAGCCCATGTGAGTCACCTAACACATGTGGGAACCATCATTTGGCAACTAGCATGAAATATCTCATAAAATTACAAAAATATGAGTAATCATTCATGACTTATTTACATGAAAACAAAAGTACATATCCTTTATATCTAATCCATACACCAACGACCAAAAACACCTACAATCACTTTCATTCTTCAATTTTCTTCATCTAATTGATCTCTCTCAAGTTCTATCTTCAAGTTCTAAGTGTTCTTCATAAATTCTACAAGTTCTAGTTACATAAAATCAAGAATACTTTCAAGTTTGCTAGCTCACTTCCAATCTTGTAAGGTGATCGTCCAACCTCAAGAAATCTTTATTTCTTACAATAGGTTATCATTCTAATACAAGGTAATAATCATATTCAAACTTTGGTTCAATTTCTATAACTATAACAATCTTATTTCAAGTGATGATCTTACTTGAACTTGTTTTCGTGTCATGATTCTGCTTCAAGAACTTCGAGCCATCCAAGGATCCGTTGAAGCTAGATCCATTTTTCTCTTTTCCAGTAGGTTGATCCAAGGAACTTAAGGTAGTAATGATGTTCATAACATCATTCGATTCATACATATAAAGCTATCTTATTCGAAGGTTTAAACTTGTAATCACTAGAACATAGTTTAATTAATTCTAAACTTGTTCGCAAACAAAAGTTAATCCTTCTAACTTGACTTTTAAAATCAACTAAACACATGTTCTATATCTATATGATATGCTAACTTAATGATTTAAAACCTGGAAACACGAAAAATACCGTAAAACCGGATTTACGCCGTCGTAGTAACACCGCGGGCTGTTTTGGGTTAGTTAATTAAAAACTATGATAAACTTTGATTTAAAAGTTGTTATTCTGAGAAAATGATTTTTATTATGAACATGAAACTATATCCAAAAATTATGGTTAAACTCAAAGTGGAAGTATGTTTTCTAAAATGGTCATCTAGACGTCGTTCTTTCGACTGAAATGACTACCTTTACAAAAACGACTTGTAACTTATTTTTACAACTATAAACCTATACTTTTTCTGTTTAGATTCATAAAATAGAGTTCAATATGAAACCATAGCAATTTGATTCACTCAAAACGGATTTAAAATGAAGAAGTTATGGGTAAAACAAAATTGGATAATTTTTCTCATTTTAGCTACGTGAAAATTGGTAACAAATCTATTCTAACCATAACTTAATCAACTTGTATTGTATATTTTGTAATCTTGAGATACGATAGACACGTATACAATGTTTCGACCTATCATGTCAACACATCTATATATATTTCGGAACAACCATAGACACTCTATATGTGAATGTTGGAGTTAGCTATATACAGGGTTGAGGTTGATTCCAAAATATATATAGCTTGAGTTGTGATCAATACTGAGATACTTATACACTGGGTCGTGGATTGATTCAAGATAATATTTATCGATTTATTTCTGTACATCTAACTGTGGACAACTAGTTGTAGGTTACTAACGAGGACAGATGACTTAATAAACTTAAAACATCAAAATATATTAAAAGTGTTGTAAATATATTTTGAACATACTTTGATATATATGTATATATTGTTATAGGTTCGTGAATCAACCAGTGGCCAAGTCTTACTTCCCGACGAAGTAAAAATCTGTGAAAGTGAGTTATAGTCCCACTTTTAAAATCTAATATTTTTGGGATGAGAATACATGCAGGTTTTATAAATGATTTACAAAATAGACACAAGTACGTGAAACTACATTCTATGGTTGAATTATCGAAATCGAATATGCCCCTTTTTATTAAGTTTGGTAATCTAAGAATTAGGGAACAGACACCCTAATTGACGCGAATCCTAAAGATAGATCTATTGGGCCTAACAAACCCCATCCAAAGTACCGGATGCTTTAGTACTTAAAAATTTATATCATATCCGAAGGGTGTCCCGAAATGATGGGGATATTCTTATATATGCATCTTGTTAATGTCAGTTACCAGGTGTTCACCATATGAATGATTTTTATCTCTATGTATGGGATGTGTATTGAAATATGAAATCTTGTGGTATATTATTATGATTTGATATATATAGGTTAAACCTATAACTCACCAACATTTTTGTTGACGTTTTAAGCATGTTTATTCTCAGGTGATTATTAAGAGCTTCCGCTGTCGTATACTTAAATAAGGACGAGATTTGGAGTCCATGCTTGTATGATATTGTGTAAAAACTGCATTCAAGAAACTTATTTTGTTGTAACATATTTGTATTGTAAACCATTATGTAATGGTCGTGTGTAAACAGGATATTTTAGATTATCATTATGTGATAATCTACGTAAAGCTTTTTAAACCTTTATTGAGGAAATAAAGGTTATGGTTTGTTTTAAAATGAATGCAGTCTTTGAAAAACGTCTCATATAGAGGTCAAAACCTCGCAACGAAATCAATTAATATGGAACGTTTTTAATCAATAAGAACGGGACATTTCAGTTGGTATCCGAGCGTTGGTCTTAGAGAACCAGAATTTTGCATTAGTGTGTCTTATCGAGTTTGTTAGGATGCATTAGTGAGTCTGGACTTCGACCGTGTTTACTTGAAAAATGATTGCTTAACAAATTTTGTTGGAAACTATATATTTTTAACATGTGAATATTATGTGATATATTAATCTCTTAACGCGTTTGATATTATGTGATAGATGTCTACCTCTAGAACAAGTCCCATTGACTCACCTAATAATAATGAAGAGTCAAATGTAAATTGGAATGATTCGTGGACTGATTCACAAGTTCCCGAAGAGGAACCGGAAGAAGAGTCGGAACTGGAAGAAGAATCGAAATCGGAAGAAGAATCGGAACTGGATGAAGAAATAGAACCGGTGGGGGAAATACTAAAACGGTTAAGTAAAAGAAAATCCTCAACCAACCGACCAAGGTTAATTATGGTCAATGGTGTTTCCGCCAAGGAAGCAAAATATTGGGAGGATTACCAATTCTCCGATGAATCGGATTCCGACGAGAATTCCGATGATGTTATAGAAATTACCCCAACTGAATTTAAAAAGGCAAAAGAAAATAATAAGGGAAAGGGCATAAAAATAGAGAAATCTAATTCCAACCCCGATGAACTTTATATGTATCAACCCCCGAAGCCCTTAAGTTGTAACAATGACCCGGGAACCTCTAAACCACCAGGTTTTTCTAAACCGTTGTGGAAAACGACAGCTCGTATTAGGGGAACATCATATATCCCTAGAAACTTCGCAAAACGAACCAAAACCGAAGAAGAAGAAACAAGCGAGTCGGAATAAGATAGTTGTATTCGTGTGATGTAATATATGTAATATAGCGTGCTTATGCTTTATGATATATGTAAAAATTGCTTGTATTAATAAGTAATTTTTTTTATAAATCTAACTCTTGTCTATTTTACAGTATAAAAACACAAAATGGATAGACAACCCAATATTTTAAGAGACCTACCCGGAGACATGATTGATGAAATCTTGTCTAGAGTCAGTCAGAATTCTTCGGCACAACTATTTAAGGCGAGATCAGTTTGTAAGAAATTTGAAGAACGTTCCAAGAATGCCTTGGTTTATAAAAGGCTTTCGTTCGAAAGATGGGGGATATCACATTGGGAAATCCATAAGTTACGATGTGTTTACTGTAGCGACCCGTCCTAATCCATCCGGACGAAGTCCATATCGATTATAAACGATTCACAACAGTTGATTACATCGCGAGGTATTTGACCTCTATATGATACATTTTACAAACATTGCATTCAATTTTAAAAGACAATCTTTCTTTGCAATGAAAATTGATGGCATGCATACCATTTCAGAATATATCCAACTATAATTGACTTAATAATAATCTTGATGAACTCGACGACTCGAATGGAACGTCTTTTGAAATATGCCATGAATGACTCCAAGTAATGTTTCTAAAATGAGCAAATGCACAGCGGAAGATTTCTTTCGTACCTGAGAATAAACATGCTTTCAAGTGTCAACCAAAAGGTTGGTGAGTTCATTAGTTTAACATAAATAATCATTTCATAATTTTAATAGACCACAAGATTTCATATTTCCATTTTTCATAAACATACGTCCCATGCATAGAGACAAAAATATCATTCATATGGATTGAACACCTGGTAATCGACATTTACAATATGCATATAAGAATATCCCCATCATTCTGGGATCCTCCTTCGGACATGATATAAATTTCGAAGTACTAAAGCATCCGGTACTTTGAATGGGGCTTGTTGGGCCCGATAGATCTATCTTTAGGATTCGCGTCAATTAGGGTGTCTGTTCCCTAATTCTTAGATTACCAGACTAAAAAGGGGCATATTCTATTTCGATCATTCAACCATATAATGTATTTTCGATTACTTGTGTCTATTTCGTAAAACATTTATAAAAATAGCGCATGTATTCTCAGTCCCAAAAATATATATTGCGAAAGCATTTAAAAAGGGAATAATGAAACTCACACATATAAATATTGTAAAACAGTTAATAAAGCATTTGCATGTATTCTCAGCCCAAAATGTATATAAAAAGGGAATAATGAAACTCACCTAATGTATTTTGTAGTAAAAATACATAGAACGACATTGAACAAGTATAGGTTGGCCTCGGATTCACGAACCTATATCATTTGTATATTTATTAATACATATAATCGTATTCGAATGAATATATATATATATAAATTTATTAATTACATTACTTTTATATTAATAACATATATTTTAAATTTGTGTGTTCATTCAAATGGTTAATATTTTATAGTTATATTAATATATTGATATACGTACTTGTTTAAAAATCAATAATTTGTTGTTTGTAAGTGTTTATATAAATAATTTTAGTAGGTTTATATATATATATATATATATATATATATATATATATATATATATATATATATATATATATATATATATATATATAGTTATGTGAAGTTTTAATATAAGTGTAGTATATATAATAAATATATTTTATGTACAAAGTATTTATTTGCTTAAAAATGATATTTTTTGAGATTAATAAAGATAATATTAATAATCATATTATTTAATATTAATACTTATTTTGATAATAATATTATTAGTAATAACAATAATAATAATAATTATAATTGTAACTAGGGTTATATTAACGATAATAATAGTTGGTAACTACTACTTATATTAATGGTAGTAACAATAATAATAATTATGATGATAATATTAATAATAATACTTATCAAATACTAATAATAAGTATAACAATATCTAACTTTATAAATGATAACATTAATCATAATATTAATGGTAGTAATACTTTGATTAGCATAATAATAAGAATAATAATAATACAATAATAATAATAATTATAATTATATTAATAATAATAATAATAATAATAATAATAATAATAATAACAATAAGTATAATTAATGATAATAATAATAATAATAATAATAATAATAATAGGAAAAATATTAAGAGAGTATACCCTTAAAAGTTTCCCCAAAAAGAATTGTCATTGCCCAGGATGGGACTCGAACTCGCGACCACTCGCTTAACACACAACGCCCTCTACCACCCGACTATCTCTGTTTTTCTGAGATTTTATGAATCTAATATCTACATAATTCAATAGTTGTCGCATACAAGCACACAGCAAACAGCCCAGACTTTCGGCCCACTTAGTAGCATCAGCAATAACTCGGCCCAATTAAGAAATGAAGCAAGCAGCCCAACAAAATAGAAAAAAAATTATAATTTGCTGTAGCCTGGGATCGAACCAAGGACCTCTCGATACCCCAACAACCCCTCAAACCATTACGCTGCTATGTCTTTTCTGGTTTTATACACACCCTCAATTTATTTAACTAGCTTCCCGTTTAACTCCCTTTCTTCCTCATAATCGAGTAGCCAAATTAATTCACTGATCAAAACAGCAAAATGAACGAATACGTCTTTGGATTTAGAAACGAAACAGAATATCAAATGATGGGGGTACATTGATTAACAGAAAGAGAATAAAAAAAAACAATAAAAAAAACGGATGTACAGCCCTCACGAAGCAATCATGAACTCGTACCTCAATTTCGAATCCCAGACATTTTTAGATGATGTTTTCAAAACAAAAAGTGTGTTAAATGATTCGTAAAAATGTTATAATTCATCAATTTTAGCAGAGCCGACCTTTAAAACTTCAATTTGATTATAGAACATTCATTTGACTTTTTAACTTGTAACTTTGACTCTCCAAATTCGACTTTGATTTTGAGAGTTACGAACTGAAATCGTGCAGCTAGTATCACGACTAACCTTTGATCACTTCTGCATTTTTAAAATTTGAAGATTAAGTCGAAAATTGAAATATTAATTTTCACCTGCAATGGAGTAAAATAAGGGTTCCTGTTTAGTTTTTATTGAAATTGCAGTGGATAAAATTAGGGTATGTAATTGGGTGTTGGTGATAAAAGTCGACTGGTTTACATCCTAATAAAGATCCGATTGATTAAGATGAAAGGAAAGTCTTCGACATGTCTTCACGGGTAAACACGGAGGAGCAGAAACAAATGAAAAATGACAAAAAAAGAAGAAGATCTGATTTCAATCAGATGGGTAGTGATATAGATATAGTATTACGTAAATGGATGCCTTCACACATATATAACCTATATTTAATATTAATAAATAAATAAATACATAATTATATTATTAAAAAATAATACTATTAATAATAATAATAGAGTTATTAATAATAATATCAAATAAGTAAAAAAAAATATAATGGTAAAAGTAATAAATTTGTAATGATATTAAAAATGATAATTGTAAAGATATATAACATGTTACATGTATCAAATTTTACATCTTTATATTCTATAATAATATTAATGGTACTGATATCGATATTAATATTTGTTTTAATAATAATACTTAATGATACTAATATTAATATAATAATTATATTTTAACTCGTAGTTATATATTAATATCACAATTTATTAATTATGTAAAGTTTAATATTTATACAATATATATCTTTAATAGTTATCCATTTTAACAATATACATAACATAATATTTATGCATATAATTCATATACATATATTTTCAAGTTACCATATCTATAATTATGTTTTATTTAACAAATTGTATTACTTAAATAAGTATATTATATCTATATATTGAATCAAATAGACTCAAAGTTTACATTTAATACATTCTTATTGTTGACAAATTATGTCCAAAAACTTTTACATTTAATATACTTTCTATAATTAAATAAACAATTTTAACAAATCTTTAGTCATCTTTCATGATAATTAAATCACAGAATAGTTTAATTTATAAGATATACTTATTTTCATATATAATCATCTATATATACATTCCCCCATATATATTTATAATTAATTGTTCGTGAATCGTCGGGAGTAGTCAAAGGTCAAATGAATTCATGTAAACTGTTCCAAAGTTTTCGAGACTTAACATTACAGTCTTTGCTTATCGTGTCGAGATCATATGAAATTAAGTTTAAATTTGGTCGAAAATTTCCGGGCCGTCACATTTACTTTGACGCATATATTGCGGGGAACCCAAATGCTATTTTACGCAATGGGTTAAGAAATTATTTTGACTCAATATATTCGAATATTGGACTTCGTGATTTAGAAAAAGCGGCTAACATGCAACATAAAGAAGCATGTTATGCTTATGGATTAGTAATGTTCGCTTCTCACCAAAGTGAGAACAAGAACATCGGGCTACAACTATTAAACAAAATGTTCCCACAAGTGACGGAGTCGGTAATTGGGGTAAGAAATGAGGTTTTTAGATTGTTACGGGACTGTTGGACATTACGTAACCCTCGTCTCTTTGACGACGTTACAACACGCTGTCTTATCAACGGCCATAATGGTTATGTTCCACAAGACCAAGGATGGGAAGTAATTCTAGTAAAACCAGAATGCATGACTTGTTTCTGGACGTATGAATTACGTGTCTTTATTGCCTTTGCTGAACGACTTGTGTACTAGCTAGAATTATCTTCACAACCATCTTGTATCAAATTTATTGTGTGCTATATTTCATGCTATATGTAAAATAAGCGGTATTGTAAGTTTGTAAAATATTGTGTAAAAGTTTGAACGCGAAATATTATTATAATCAGTTTTTCATATAGAATTGTAGTAGTTGAATTGTATATTAGCTACTAAGTATGAACTTAACGGGTAGGTACTACCCGAATTTAAACTTATAAAACGCTAATATGAAGAAAAAGCTTTTATAAATGAGTTCATATTATGCTACGAAATACTATTAACAACTCTTAATATTCTGTATGATTAACTTGTTCCATTTGACTATTTTGAAGGAAATGGCACCGACTACTCGACACACCATGAATATGAATGAAGAGGAATTCCGTACTTTTCTAGCTTCAAACATAGCCGCAGTACAGGCTGCGCTACATACCAACAATAACCTTGGATCTAGTAGTACAGGAAATCGTGTAGGATGCACCTACAAAGAATTCACTGCCTGCAAACCTTTGGAATTTAATGGAACCGAAGGACCGATCGGATTGAAACGGTGGACCGAGAAGGTCGAATCGGTGTTTGCCATAAGTAAGTGTACTGAAGAGGACAAAGTGAAGTACGCCACGCATACCTTCACAGGTTCTGCGTTAACATGGTGGAATACCTATCTAGAGCAAGTGGGACAAGATGATGCGTACGCACTACCGTGGTCAACATTCAAGCACTTGATGAACGAGAAGTACCATCCCAGAACCGAGGTCAATAAGCTCAAGACAGAACTTAGAGGTTTACGAACCCAAGGATTTGATATTACCACGTACGAAAGACGATTCACAGAATTGTGCCTATTGTGTCCGGGAGCGTTCGAAGATGAGGAAGAGAAGATCGACGCGTTTGTGAAAGGATTACCGGAAAGAATCCAAGAAGATATAAGTTCACACGAGCCCGCCTCCATACAACAGGCATGTAGAATGGCTCACAAACTAGTGAACCAGATTGAAGAAAGAATTAAAGAACAGACGGCTGAAGAGGCCAATGTGAAGCAAGTCAAAAGAAAGTGGGAGGAAAACGGTGATAAGAATCACCAATACAACAACAGCAATTACAATAATAATCACAACAATTATCCCAACAATCGCAACATCAATCGCAACTACAACAAACAGTCCAACAACAACAACAACAACAACAACAGTAACTACAACAATCATCCCAACAATAATAACAACAGCAACAACAACAACAATCAGAAGCAGCTATGCCAAAGGTGTGAAAAGTATCACTCGGGGTTCTGCACCAAATTTTGCAACAAGTGTAAAATAAATGGTCATAGCGCGGCGAAGTGTGAGGTCTACGGACCAGGAGTTAATAGAACGAAGGGAACAAATGGTGTCGGAACGAGTAATGGCAGAGCAAGTAGTGTCGGAGCAAGTTATGCCAATGTAGTTTGTTAT
The DNA here is from genome assembly GCF_046630445.1 of Rutidosis leptorrhynchoides. Lineage (NCBI taxonomy): Eukaryota > Viridiplantae > Streptophyta > Magnoliopsida > Asterales > Asteraceae > Rutidosis > Rutidosis leptorrhynchoides. The sequence goes on along the minus strand of NC_092336.1, from coordinate 553,653,154 downwards.
AAATGTGGAAAACCAGGCCACATTATTAGAAATTGCCCGAACCAGGAGAACACGAATGGACAAGGCCGCGGACGAGTTTCAATATTAATGCAACAGAGGCACAGGAAGACCCGGAGCTTGTTACGGGTACGTTTCTTATTGACAATAAATCTACTTACGTTTTATTTGATTCGGGTGAGGATAGAAGCTATATGAGTAGAGATTTTTGTGCTAAATTAAGTTGTCCATTGACACCTTTGGATAGTAAATTTTTACTCGAATTAGCAAATGGTAAATTAATTTCAGCAGATAATATATGCCGGAATCGAGAAATTAAACTGGTTAGCGAAACATTTAAGATTGATTTGATACCAGTAGAGTTAGGGAGTTTTGATGTGATAATCGGTATGGACTGGTTCAAAGAAGTGAAAGTAGAGATCGTTTGTTACGAAAATGCAACTCGCATTATACGAGAAAAAGGAAAACCCTTAATGGTGTACGGAGAAAAGGGCAACACGAAGCTACATCTTATTAGTAATTTGAAGGCACAAAAACTAATAAGAAAAGGTTGCTATGCTGTTCTAGCACACGTTGAGAAAGTACAAACTGAAGAAAAGAGCATCAATGATGTTCCCATTGCAAAAGAATTTCCCGATGTATTTCCGAAAGAATTACCGGGATTACCCCCACATCGATCCGTTGAATTTCAAATAGATCTTGTACCAGGAGCTGCACCAATAGCTCGTGCTCCTTACAGACTCGCACCCAGCGAGATGAAAGAACTGCAAAGCCAATTACAAGAACTTTTAGAGCGTGGTTTCATTCGACCAAGCACATCACCGTGGGGAGCTCCTGTTTTGTTTGTCAAGAAGAAAGATGGTACATTCAGGTTGTGTATCGACTACCGAGAGTTGAACAAACTTACCATCAAGAACCGCTACCCACTACCTAGAATCGACGACTTATTTGATCAACTACAAGGCTCGTCTGTTTATTCAAAGATTGACTTACGTTCTGGGTATCATCAAATGCGGGTGAAAGAAGATGATATTCCAAAGACTGCTTTCAGAACACGTTACGGTCATTACGAGTTTATGGTCATGCCGTTTGGTTTAACTAATATACCAGCTGTGTTCATGGACCTTATGAACAGAGTGTGTGGGCCATATCTTGACAAGTTTGTCATTGTTTTCATCGATGACATACTTATTTACTCAAAGAATGATCAAGAGCACGAAGAACATTTGAGAAAAGTGCTAGAAGTATTGAGGAAAGAAAAACTGTACGCTAAGTTTTCAAAGTGTGCATTTTAGTTGGAAGAAGTTCAATTCCTCGGTCACATAGTGAACAAAGAAGGTATCCAGGTGGACCCGGCAAAGATCGAAACCGTTGAAAAGTGGGAAACCCCAAAAACTCCGAAGTATATACGTCAATTTTTAGGATTGGCTGGTTACTATAGAAGATTCATCCAAGATTTCTCCAAAACAGCAAAACCCTTGACTGCATTAACGCATAAAGGGAAGAAATTTGAATGGAAGGATGAACAAGAGAAGGCATTTCAATTATTGAAGAAAAAGCTAACTACGGCAACTATATTGTCATTGCCTGAAGGGAATGATGATTTTGTGATTTATTGTGACGCATCAAAGCAAGGTCTCGGTTGTGTATTAATGCAACGGACGAAGGTGATTGCTTATGCGTCTAGACAATTGAAGATTCACGAGCAAAATTATACGATGCATGATTTGGAATTAGGCGCGGTTGTTTTTGCATTAAAGACTTGGAGGCACTACTTATATGGGGTGAAAAGTATTATATATACCGACCACAAAAGTCTTCAACACATATTTAATCAGAAACAACTGAATATGAGGCAGCGTAGGTGGAATGAATTGTTGAATGATTACGACTTTGAGATTCGTTACCACCCGGGGAAGTCAAATGTGGTAGCTGATGCCTTGAGCAGGTGTAACGACCCGGAAATTTCCGACCAAATTTAAACTCTAATCTCTATATGGTTCCGACACGATAAGCAAAAACCCTAAAGTTGACCCGCACTTTTTCGATCATTCTATACTTATAAGATTAATATTTACATAAATTAAACCTTACCAACATGATAAGCAATCCAAATTGTTGAGATTTATGTTTCCGAAAAGAGTTTTACACAACGTTTGACCGTCTAGTTTGACCGATGATATCACGAACTATACAATATATGATAATTATACGTTTGTGTATATATATGTATATATACATATTTAACATGATTAATGAATGTTTTAATATCTCATTTTGTATTAATAACAATAAGTTATAAGTATATTTTGAAACTACTAACTTAAGTTTTCAAAACGATAACTATACGTAACGTTATTTGACATAAATACTTAAGACTTATAATGTTTATACATATATCGTATAAGTAATGTATTTAATCACTTTTAAAGACTTAAATACATAAAATCATATAAGTGTATTCACAAAAGATAGCTATATTTGAATCCTCATTCCATTTTTCACAAAATTTCTATACGTATATTTAGAGTATTTGTACTCGTATCATACCTAGCTTCTATACGTATTTACTATTGGTATATACACATCAAATCACCACCTAACCAGCCCTTGTTCATGCCTTATGTATAAGGTAATTACTTTTGAATGATTGTAAGACTAATTACAAAAATACAAACTAAAAATTTGTCCATGTCTACTACATAAACATTTTTTTAGGAGTATATATGTATCCTCATTTTGTTTCATTTTTACTTCCATTCTCTAGCTAAAAACACCCACACTCTCAAGAACATTAAACTCCATAAACATTCAGCAAAGTTCCATGAAGATCTAGCTTCAAAAACCTTACTTAAACACCATAAGAAAACCATACAAAAACACTTCAAGAAATCCTTCCAAGAACACAAACTTACTTCCAATCTTTCATCCACTTCCATCACCCTTTTGATTCTAGCTTCTTACTCCTCTTTTACAGCAACCTTGTCCAAGGAACTTGAGGTAGTATCTATGTTCATAACCTTATTCGATTCATATATATATAGCTATCTTATTTTGTGGTATAAAAGTTTAACAACAAGAACATAGTTTGAATGTTTTCAAACTTGTTTGCAAACTAAATAGATCCTTCTAACTTAACTTTTAAAATACTTCAAGACCTGTAATATAACTTAAATATATGCTAATTTAACAAGGTATAATTTGGTTTTTCAAAGAATATCTTAAAAACTGTTTTTACGACGTCGGAGTGCCACCGGGGACTGTTTTGGGTTGGATAATTAAAAACTATCTTAAACTTTGATTTGGAGGTTTATGTTCTGGAAAAATGATTTTTACTATGAATATGATAACACATAAAAATTTCATGATTTAATTCAAAGTATAAGTATTTTTAGAAAAATAATCATTTAAGGTTGTTTAAATAAAGGAAAATGTTTAACTTCATAAGTTTCACTAAAGTTTCACCTATGCCGTGTGATTTTGAATACAAACCAAGGTATTTTCAGTTCATAGTCTTAAAGAGGGACTCGATCCAAGGAGATGGCAAGTTGAATCAACGAAAACGGATTTGTAACGAAGAAACTATGACCGAAACAAAATTGGTTATCCAAGACTTGTTTAACTTCGGGATTAATTGGGAAAAATTAAATAAAATCACATCTTTCTAAAATAACATGATATTTTATATATATGTACTCATAATTCAATTTTATATGGTTCAGGATCACCCGTAAACAATACGAGAAGATTAATCATAAGATCCCATGATTGTACGCAACATGTCATTTGACAACACCGGTACTTTATGTACGCAACACGTCATTTGACAACACCGGTACCGTGGGTCAAGATTAATCTCGACCAATACATATACGATGAGGGTTTTATTTATTTCATTGGGGGTTTATTAAACATCTAAATATGAACCATTAAAATTGAATTACTAACAACGAACTGCTAACTACGGACTAAGGAATTATTCAAAGTATTAAAAGTATAACAAGTATATATATGTGACGTTTGTTTAAAAAAGAAAAGGTATTGATATATTATATATGGATAGGTTCGTGATATCAACCGGAGACCAAGTCAAATTATATATATATCTTCAAGACGAAAGTGAGTATATAGTCCCACTTTTAAACTCTAAATATTTCGGGATGAGAATACATGTATTTTATGTTTTATATTATGGACACAAGTAACTGAAAAATATATTCTACGTTGAGTTGTACCACTGGCATACTTCCCTGTAGCTTGGTAACTAATATTTACAGCGGTATTGTAAACGCGAATCCTGTTGATAGATCTATCGGGCCTGACAACCCCAACCGGACTGGACGACCAGTATTCAACGGTTGCACAGTACTTCGTTTCGTGACTACACTTGGTACAGTGTAGTAAGATTTCATATTAAAGGGAATATGCGACGTGATTAATTGTTAAGTATGGTTACCAAGTGCTCAACCACTTAGAATATTTTTATTAAAATGTTTATATATGAAATCTTGTGGTCCATCGTTATATCGCTGCTAGCATCAAACCTATATATCTCACCAACTTTATGTTGACGTTTTAAAGCATGTTATTCTCAGGTATGAATTAAGACTTCCGCTGTGCGTTAGCTCATATTAAGGATACTAGTTGGGACCATTTAAGCCATGATACAAGAACGTTGCATTCGAGTCATTGAAGATCATTAAAGACATTTATTAAGTAAATGACAGTTTAGGTCATTTGGATATCGAGAAATGTTTGACGAGTTTATTAATTTTTTTATGTAAAGATAGATTGCCTTTTAAGAATAAATGCAACATTTGTAAAATGTATCATATAGAGGTCAAGTACCTCGCGATGTTATCAACTGTTGTAATTCGTTTGTAATCAATATGGACATCGTCCGGATGATTAGTTTCGGATCCTTTCAGTTGGTATCAGAGCGTTGGTCTTAGCGAACCAGGCCTTGCATTAGTGTGTCTAACTGGTAGTTGTTAGGATACATTAGTGAGTCTGGACTTTGACCGTATCTACCTGCTAAAAAGTTTTGCTTATCATTTCTAGTCGGAAACCATCTGCTTATCATCCTTAGGGAGTTGCCTGCTTATCATTCTTTAGTCTAGACACGTCTTACTGCATCTAGTGCATCGATAGTGTATAGACAAAATTCATATCCTAGCGTATCTATTACTATAAACATTGCCCGACGAATTTCAAAGATTCTCCGTAATTCACGGGATTTCGGTATTATATATACATATGAAAATTATGTATTGAAGAGTACCAAACTCAACTCCTATAATATATTCCAAACCAAAAAAATTCATTTCTCCAACTATACAAGATGAATTCTTCATCCAGTTCGAATTCCTCCGACTTCGATAGCTACGCCGACATGGATTTCCATTCGAGCTCCGAGAACAGCGTCACCGGAATGGATCAACCAATTTCCCATTATCTATTCTGGATGAACTGGGGATGGGTTCGTAATATACTAAATTTCTGGAGGCAAGAAGAAGGTGATCCATTTCATCCACCAAATTGCCCTCTTAACGATGAACCTGAAGCACTTACCGGCGAACCCATTCGAAACTCCATTTTCTCGCTCATTTCTAGAGTATCTCGTCATGATTACATACTATCCCATATTTCAAATCTTGTTCATTCGCTCGTTCCAACCGTCAATCATCCCGGTATAATAGAAGAAGTCAACGAACTCCGTTCTCGGGTAGTGGTTTTGGAGAATATGGTGCGAAGGTTACAAACACCAACAGCAGCACCAGCAGCATAATCTGTACTACCATCGTCAACGCCGACAGTACCTTTATCACCCCAATCACAATCTCAACATCACAATCTGTATCTCGAATATCAACATCACACGACTCAATATCTGTACTTCGAGTATGATCTTCGTTCTATATATCGTTCTACATCGATTATCTTCGCTTTACGTATCGTATGACGATTATGTAATTTCTAAAGTCTTAGAGATTATGTAATCTAGAATTAACGATAAATCAAATGAGTTTAATATCTTATTGACTCATTAAATCTATGATTATCTCTGAAGAAAATATATATGCAAGTATATTTTTATAAAGATAGTAATTAAAAATTCCTTCGTACAAACTATTAATGATGAAAATATTTTAACGGGTGGGTAGTACCCGAGGAATATTTAGAATTCACATTAATAAGTTATATTGTACATTCTTGAATCTGATTCAACGGTTATCTATTATCTTACTTACAACCACCGATATTCGTATCCGCTCACCCCAGAATAACCATTTTCAATCAAATTTCATATTCGGATTTTGACCTACCAGAATCCAACAAGTGGCATAAAGAAGAAAACATTGGACAATTAAAATGAATTAAAATGTTGATTGTAACATATGAAACTAAACAATTCTTCAATTTTGCCACTTGATTTTATCTTAAACCTCATTCGTAACTTGACGATTACAATTCGCATTCAAATCCTTTCATGATTTCTGAAAACACCCTGAACTATGAAGTAGCTCTTGAAATGCTGATGAAGCAGCAAAAACTGTAAACGACTTTAACAATCAAAAGATTGATGATAAAGAATGGTATGGTGGTAAAGCTGAGAAAAAGAGAAGGTTTGGAACTGGAAAACGGATTGAGCAAAGTATGAAGGAGGCCGTGAACAAATCATGAAAACAGAACCTGCCTTCAAAGGATCCAAATGATCCAGTGCCTGCTGAAACCGTTAGTAAGAACACTGCTCCTTATTCTAAACTTTTCAAGATGATATTCTTCACCATCATTTTATCTTAGATATTATAAGATATCTTCATTCGTTATACATATTTTTCATATTTCTGGAGATATTTTTACAACTATTCCTATCTGCGATCATTTAACTCTCCGTAACATCTGCGCTACAATATAAAAGAAACTGTGTTAGTTTCTAAATTCTGAAATCTCTAAGTTTAAAAATATGAATGTTTTGAAGTAGTGTTGGGAACTGATACATGAATTAGTATAATATAATGAAGCTTGATCAACTTCATTATATTACAGTAAGTCATGTTAAGTTTCTAATGGAATGTGATGATTCACAGTACCGTCATCATGTGCCATGTTACACGGCTCTTACATTCTATCAAGTCTTCAAACATATTAGAACGTATCACCTTGATAGTTCTATTTTTTTTTCGGAATATTCGAGTAATTTAACGAATCAAGATCGTGCCATTACAATTTCATTCTAAAACCAATAGCAAGGTTCATTCCAAATTTCCTACCTACGAATTTCGGACCATTGTTCGCTTGGCTCGAGGACGGGAAGAAGAAATGAAGGGACAAAACTTCAGAATAGAAATAGGAACATAAACCACAGCAAATAAGAGAGAGCATTAACTGTGGATGACAATGATTTTAAGGGACGGGAGTAGGAACATCGAAATATAAGGGAAGGTATAAAACCTAACAACAACCCCGAAACTACAAACCGTGCATATCAATACGTATTGCAACGTAAAGGCACGGGAGAATTAAAAACATTATAATTCCAAGGAAAGGATAAAAGAGAATAGATTCTTCTGGTGATAGATGAAAAAGAAGAATGAAAGATATGAAAGTTAGAAATATAACAAGGGTTAGAATGGGATGGAGCATATTAGCGAATGTCTTAAAGTAGGAACTAAAGAGAAAGAATAGAAGATGTGGGAAGAAAGAAAGGGAAGGAGGTAAATTTATAGTGAAATATTCGACAAAGAAATCAAAACAGATTGCCGCGTTAAATCAAAGAAGATCCTGATCGCCGCAAAACTAAATCTTATTACATAAGATTTTCTTTAAAACCCTTAAATCCCGGAAATCGATCATAATCACGTCATCGGTTACAACAATTCTATATTTACTCATTTCACTCTTTTGTGATAGCTTCGCTCGTGCGTCTCACATAACCAAATCGTTTTATCTAAATCTTTCAATAATGATAAAATTTCATTATTACCTCATATTCGTCATGAAAACATTCCTATTGTTGTTTATGACAACCTCTACCAAATTTCGAGGACGAAATTTCTTTAACGGATGGGTACTGTAACGACCCGAAAATTTCCGACCAAATTTAAACTCTAATCTCTATATGGTTCCGACACGATAAGCAAAAACCCTAAAGTTGACCCGCACTTTTTCGATCATTCTATACTTATAAGATTAATATTTACATAAATTAAACCTTACCAACATGATAAGCAATCCAAATTGTTGAGATTTATGTTTCCGAAAAGAGTTTTACACAACGTTTGACCGTCTAGTTTGACCGATGATATCACGAACTATACAATATATGATAATTATACGTTTGTGTATATATATTTATATATACATATTTAACATGATTAATGAATGTTTTAATATCTCATTTTGTATTAATAACAATAAGTTATAAGTATATTTTGAAACTACTAACTTAAGTTTTCAAAACGATAACTATACGTAACGTTATTTGACATAAATACTTAAGACTTATAATGTTTATACATATATCGTATAAGTAATGTATTTAATCACTTTTAAAGACTTAAATACATAAAATCATATAAGTGTATTCACAAAAGATAGCTATATTTGAATCCTCATTCCATTTTTCACAAAATTTCTATACGTATATCTAGAGTATTTGTACTCGTATCATACCTAGCTTCTATACGTATTTACTATTGGTATATACACATCAAATCACCACCTAACCAGCCCTTGTTCATGCCTTATGTATAAGGTAATTACTTTTGAATGATTGTAAGACTAATTACAAAAATACAAACTAAAAATTTGTCCATGTCTACTACATAAACATTTTTTTAGGAGTATATATGTATCCTCATTTTGTTTCATTTTTACTTCCATTCTCTAGCTAAAAACACCCACACTCTCAAGAACATTAAACTCCATAAACATTCAGCAAAGTTCCATGAAGATCTAGCTTCAAAAACCTTACTTAAACACCATAAGAAAACCATACAAAAACACTTCAAGAAATCCTTCCAAGAACACAAACTTACTTCCAATCTTTCATCCACTTCCATCACCCTTTTGATTCTAGCTTCTTACTCCTCTTTTACAGCAACCTTGTCCAAGGAACTTGAGGTAGTATCTATGTTCATAACCTTATTCGATTCATATATATATAGCTATCTTATTTTGTGGTATAAAAGTTTAACAACAAGAACATAGTTTGAATGTTTTCAAACTTGTTTGCAAACTAAATAGATCCTTCTAACTTAACTTTTAAAATACTCCAAGACCTGTAATATAACTTAAATATATGCTAATTTAACAAGGTATAATTTGGTTTTTCAAAGAATATCTTAAAAACTGTTTTTACGACGTCGGAGTGCCACCGGGGACTGTTTTGGGTTGGATAATTAAAAACTATCTTAAACTTTGAGTTGGAGGTTTATGTTCTGGAAAAATGATTTTTACTATGAATATGATAACACATAAAAATTTCATGATTTAATTCAAAGTATAAGTATTTTTAGAAAAATAATCATTTAAGGTTGTTTAAATAAAGGAAAATGTTTAACTTCATAAGTTTCACTAAAGTTTCACCTATGCCGTGTGATTTTGAATACAAACCACGGTATTTTCAGTTCATAGTATTAAAGAGGGACTCGATCCAAGGAGATGGCAAGTTGAATCAACGAAAACGGATTTGTAACGAAGAAACTATGACCGAAACAAAATTGGTTATCCAAGACTTGTTTAACTTCGGGATTAATTGGGAAAAATTAAATAAAATCACATCTTTCTAAAATAACATGATATTTTATATATATGTACTCATAATTCAATTTTATATGGTTCAGGATCACCCGTAAACAATACGAGAAGATTAATCATAAGATCCCATGATTGTACGCAACACGTCATTTGACAACACCGGTACTTTATGTATGCAACACGTCATTTGACAACACCGGTACCGTGGGTCAAGATTAATCTCGACCAATACATATACGATGAGGGTTTTATTTATTTCATTGGGGGTTTATTAAACATCTAAATATGAACCATTAAAATTGAATTACTAACAACGAACTGCTAACTACGGACTAAGGAATTATTCAAAGTATTAAAAGTATAACAAGTATATATATGTGACGTTTGTTTAAAAAAGAAAAGGTATTGATATATTATATATGGATAGGTTCGTGATATCAACCGGAGACCAAGTCAAATTATATATATATCTTCAAGACGAAAGTGAGTATATAGTCCCACTTTTAAACTCTAAATATTTCGGGATGAGAATACATGTATTTTATGTTTTACATTATGGACACAAGTAACTGAAAAATATATTCTACGTTGAGTTGTACCACTGGCATACTTTCCTGTAGCTTGGTAACTAATATTTACAGCGGTATTGTAAACGCGAATCCTGTTGATAGATCTATCGGGCCTGACAACCCCAACCGGACTGGACGACCAGTATTCAACGGTTGCACAGTACTTCGTTTCGTGACTACACTTGGTACAGTGTAGTAAGATTTCATATTAAAGGGAATATGCGACGTGATTAATTGTTAAGTATGGTTACCAAGTGCTCAACCACTTAGAATATTTTTATTAAAATGTTTATATATGAAATCTTGTGGTCCATCGTTATATCGCTGCTAGCATCAAACCTATATATCTCACCAACTTTATGTTGACGTTTTAAAGCATGTTATTCTCAGGTATGAATTAAGACTTCCGCTGTGCGTTAGCTCATATTAAGGATACTAGTTGGGACCATTTAAGCCATGATACAAGAACGTTGCATTCGAGTCATTGAAGATCATTAAAGACATTTATTAAGTAAATGACAGTTTAGGTCATTTGGATATCGAGAAATGTTTGACGAGTTTATTAATTTTTTTATGTAAAGATAGATTGCCTTTTAAGAATAAATGCAACGTTTGTAAAATGTATCATATAGAGGTCAAGTACCTCGCGATGTTATCAACTGTTGTAATTCGTTTGTAATCAATATGGACATCGTCCGGATGATTAGTTTCGGATCCTTTCAGTTGGTATCAGAGCGTTGGTCTTAGCGAACCAGGCCTTGCATTAGTGTGTCTAACTGGTAGTTGTTAGGATACATTAGTGAGTCTGGACTTTGACCGTATCTACCTGCTAAAAAGTTTTGCTTATCATTTCTAGTCGGAAACCATCTGCTTATCATCCTTAGGGAGTTACCTGCTTATCATTCTTTAGTCTAGACACGTCTTACTGCATCTAGTGCATCGATAATGTATAGACAAAATTCATATCCTAGAGTATCTATTACTATAAACATTGCCCGACGAATTTCAAAGATTCTCCGTAATTCACGGGATTTCGGTATTATATATACATATGAAAATTATGTATTGAAGAGTACCAAACCCAACTCCTATAATCTATTCCAAACCAAAAAAATTCATTTCTCCAACTATACAAGATGAATTCTTCATCCAGTTCGAATTCCTCCGACTTCAATAGCTACGCCGACATGGATTTCCATTCGAGCTCCGAGAACAGCGTCACCGGAATGGATCAACCAATTTCCCATCATCTATTCTGGATGAACTGGGGATGGGTTCGTAATATACTAAATTTCTGGAGGCAAGAAGAAGGTGATCCATTTCATCCACCAAATTGCCCTCTTAACTATGAACCTGAAGCACTTACCGGCGAACCCATTCGAAACACCATTTTCTCGCTCATTTCTAGAGTATCTCGTCATGATTACATACTATCCCATATTTCAAATCTTGTTCATTCGCTCGTTCCAACCGTCAATCATCCCGGTATAATAGAAGAAGTCAACGAACTCCGTTCTCGGGTAGTGGTTTTGGAGAATATGGTGCGAAGGTTACAAACACCAACAGCAGCACCAGCAGCATAATCCGTACTACCATCGTCAACGCCGACCGTACCTTTATCACCCCAATCACAATCTCAACATCACAATCTGTATCTCGAATATCAACATCACACGACTCAATATCTGTACTTCGAGTATGATCTTCGTTCTATATATCGTTCTACATCGATTATCTTCGCTTTACGTATCGTATGACGATTATGTAATTTCTAAAGTCTTAGAGATTATGTAATCTAGAATTAACGATAAATCAAATGAGTTTAATATCTTATTGACTCATTAAATCTATGATTATCTCTGAAGAAAATATATATGCAAGTATATTTTCATAAAGATAGTAATTAAAAATTCCTTCGTACAAACTATTAATGATGAAAATATTTTAACGGGTGGGTAGTACCCGAGGAATATTTAGAATTCACATTAATAAGTTATATTGTACATTCTTGAATCTGATTCAACGGTTATCTATTATCTTACTTACAACCACCGATATTCGTATCCGTTCACCCCAGAATAACCATTTTCAATCAAATTTCATATTCGGATTTTGACCTACCAGAATCCAACAAGTGGCATAAAGAAGAAAACATTGGACAATTAAAATGAATTAAAATGTTGATTGTAACATATGAAACTAAACAATTCTTCAAGTTTGCCACTTGATTTTATCTTAAACCTCATTCGTAACTTGACGATTACAATTCGCATTCAAATCCTTTCATGATTTCTGAAAACACCCTGAACTATGAAGTAGCTCTTGAAATGCTGATGAAGCAGCAAAAACTGTAAACGACTTTAACAATCAAAAGATTGATGATAAAGAATGGTATGGTGGTAAAGCTGAGAAAAAGAGAAGGTTTGGAACTGGAAAACGGATTGAGCAAAGTATGAAGGAGGCCGTGAACAAATCATGAAAACAGAACCTGCCTTCAAAGGATCCAAATGATCCAGTGCCTGCTGAAACCGTTAGTAAGAACACTGCTCCTTATTCTAAACTTTTCAAGATGATATTCTTCACCATCATTTTATCTTAGATATTATAAGATATCTTCATTCGTTATACATATTTTTCATATTTCTGGAGATATTTTTACAACTATTCCTATCTGCGATCATTTAACTCTCCGTAACATCTGCGCTACAATATAAAAGAAACTGTGTTAGTTTCTAAATTCTGAAATCTCTAAGTTTAAAAATATGAATGTTTTGAAGTAGTGTTGGGAACTGATACATGAATTAGTATAATATAATGAAACTTGATCAACTTCATTATATTACAGTAAGTCATGTTAAGTTTCTAATGGAATGTGATGATTCACAGTACCGTCATCATGTGCCATGTTACACGGCTCTTACATTCTATCAAGTCTTCAAACATATTAGAACGTATCATCCACAGCAAGCATTAGGATCTCATCTTGACATGAGTACTGCATATCATCCACAAACTGATGGGCAGAGTGAAAGGACGATACAAACGCTTGAAGACATGCTACGAGCATGTGTTATTGATTTCGGAAACAGTTGGGATCGACATCTACCGTTAGCAGAATTTTCCTACAACAACAGCTACCATTCAAGCATTGAGATGGCGCTGTTTGAAGCACTTTATGGTAGAAAGTGCAGGTCTCTGATTTGTTGGAGTGAAGTGGGGGATAGACAGATTACGGGTCCGGAGATTATACAAGAAACTACCGAGAAGATCATCCAAATTCAACAACGGTTGAAAACCGCCCAAAGTCGACAAAAGAGCTACGCTAACATTAAAAGAAAAGATATAGAATTTGAAATTGGAGAGATGGTCATTCTTAAAGTTGCACCTTGGAAAGGCGTTGTTCGATTTGGTAAACGAGGGAAATTAAATCCAAGGTATATTGGACCATTCAAGATTATTGATCGTGTCGGACCAGTAGCTTACCGACTTGAGTTACCTCAACAACTCGCGGCTGTACATAACACTTTCCATGTCTCGAATTTGAAGAAATGTTTTGCTAAAGAAGATCTCACTATTCCGTTAGATGAAATCCAAATCAACGAAAAACTCCAATTCATCGAAGAACCCGTCGAAATAATGGATCGTGAGGTTAAAAGACTTAAGAAAAACAAGATACCAATTGTTAAGGTTCGATGGAATGCTCGTAGAGGACTCGAGTTCACCTGGGAGCGTGAAGATCAGATGAAGAGGAAATACCCGCATCTATTTCCAGAAGATTCGTCAACACCTTCAACAGCTTAAAATTTCGGGACGAAATTTATTTAACGGGTAGGTACTGTAGTGACCAGAACTTTTTCATGTTTATATATATTAATTGAGATTGATATTTACATGATTAAATGTTTCTAACATGTTAAGCAATCAAACTTGTTAAGACTGGATTAATTGAAATATGTTTCATATAGACAATTGACCACCCAAGTTGACCGGTGATTCACGAACGTTAAAACTTGTAAAAACTATATGATGACATATATATGGATATATATATATAGTTAACATGATACTATGATAAGTAAACATATCATTAAGTATATTAACAATGAACTACATATGTAAAAACAAGACTACTAACTTAATGATTTTTAAACGAGACATATATGTAACGATTATCGTTGTAAAGACATTTAATGTATATATATCATATTAAGAGATATTCATACATGATAATATCATGATAATATAATAATTTAAAATCTCATTTGATATTATAAACATTGGGTTAACAACATTTAACAAGATCGTTAACCTAAAGGTTTCAAAACAACACTTACATGTAACGACTAACGATGACTTAACGACTCAGTTAAAATGTATATACATGTAGTGTTTTAATATGTATTTATACACTTTTGAAAGACTTCAATACACTTATCAAAATACTTCTACTTAACAAAAATGCTTACAATTACATCCTCGTTCAGTTTCATCAACAATTCTATTCGTATGCACCCGTATTCGTACTCGTACAATACACAGCTTTTAGATGTATGTACTATTGGTATATACACTCCAATGATCAGCTCTTAGCAGCCCATGTGAGTCACCTAACACATGTGGGAACCATCATTTGGCAACTAGCATGAAATATCTCATAAAATTACAAAAATATGAGTAATCATTCATGATTTATTTACATGAAAACAAAATTACATATCCTTTATATCTAATCCATACACCAACGACCAAAAACACCTACAAACACTTTCATTCTTCAATTTTCTTCATCTAATTGATCTCTCTCAAGTTCTATCTTCAAGTTCTAAGTGTTCTTCATAAATTCTACAAGTTCTAGTTACATAAAATCAAGAATACTTTCAAGTTTGCTAACTCACTTCCAATCTTGTAAGGTGATCATCCAACCTCAAGAAATCTTTGTTTCTTATAGTAGGTTATCATTTTAATACAAGGTAATAATCATATTCAAACTTTGGTTCAATTTCTATAACTATAACAATCTTATTTCAAGTGATGATCTTACTTGAACTTGTTTTCGTGTCATGATTCTGCTTCAAGAACTTCGAGCCTTCCAAGGATCCGTTGAAGCTAGATCCATTTTTCTCTTTTCCAGTAGGTTTATCCAAGGAACTTAAGGTAGTAATGATGTTCATAACATCATTCGATTCATACATATAAAGCTATCTTATTCGAAGGTTTAAACTTGTAATCACTAGAACATAGTTTAGTTAATTCTAAACTTGTTCGCTTACAAAAGTTAATCCTTCTAACTTGACTTTTAAAATCAACTAAACACATGCTCTATATCTATATGATATGCTAACTTAATGATTTAAAACCTGGAAACACGAAAAACACCGTAAAACCGGATTTACGCCGTCGTAGTAACACCACGGGCTGTTTTGGGTTAGTTAATTAAAAACTATGATTTTGATTTAAAAGTTGTTATTCTGAGAAAACGATTTTTATTATGAACATGAAACTATATCTAAAAATTATGGTTAAACTCAAAGTGGAAGTATGTTTTCTAAAATGGTCATCTAGACGTCGTTCTTTCGACTGAAATGACTACCTTTACAAAAATGACTTGTAACTTATTTTTCCGACTATAAACCTATACTTTTTCTGTTTAGATTCATAAAATAGAGTTCAATATGAAACCATAGCAATTTGATTCACTCAAAACGGATTTAAAATGAAGAAGTTATGGGTAAAACAAGATTGGATAATTTTTCTCATTTTAGCTACGTGAAAATTGGTAACAAATCTATTCCAACCATAACTTAATCAACTTGTATTGTATATTATGTAATCTTGAGATACCATAGACACGTATACAATGTTTCGACCTATCATGTCGACACATCTATATATGTTTCGGAACAACCATAGACACTCTATATGTGAATGTTGGAGTTAGCTATACAGGGTTGAGGTTGATTCCAAAATATATATAGTTTGAGTTGTGATCAATACTGAGATACGTATACACTGGGTGGTGGATTGATTCAAGATAATATTTATTGATTTATTTCTGTACATCTAACTGTGGACAACTAGTTGTAGGTTACTAACGAGGACAGCTGACTTAATAAACTTAAAACATCAAAATATATTAAAAGTGTTGTAAATATATTTTGAACATACTTTGATATATATGTATATATTGTTATAGGTTCGTGAATCAACCAGTGGCCAAGTCTTACTTCCCGACGAAGTAAAAATCTGTGAAAGTGAGTTATAGTCCCACTTTTAAAATCTAATATTTTTGGGATGAGAATACATGCAGGTTTTATAAATGATTTACAAAATAGACACAAGTACGTGAAACTACATTCTATGGTTGAATTATCGAAATCGAATATGCCCCTTTTTATTAAGTCTGGTAATCTAAGAATTAGGGAACAGACACCCTAATTGACGCGAATCCTAAAGATAGATCTATTGGGCCTAACAAACCCCATCCAAAGTACTGGATGCTTTAGTACTTCAAAATTTATATCATATCCGAAGGGTGTCCCGGAATGATGGGGATATTCTTATATATGCATCTTGTTAATGTCGGTTACCAGGTGTTCACCATATGAATGATTTTTATCTCTATGTATGGGATGTGTATTGAAATATGAAATCTTGTGGTCTATTATTATGATTTGATATATATAGGTTAAACCTATAACTCACCAACATTTTTGTTGACGTTTTAAGCATGTTTATTCTCAGGTGATTATTAAGAGCTTCCGCTGTCGTATACTTAAATAAGGACGAGATTTGGAGTCCATGCTTGTATGATATTGTGTAAAAACTGCATTCAAGAAACTTATTTTGTTGTAACATATTTGTATTGTAAACCATTATGTAATGGTCGTGTGTAAACAGGATATTTTAGATTATCATTCTGTGATAATCTACGTAAAGCTTTTTAAACCTTTATTGATGAAATAAAGGTTATGGTTTGTTTTAAAATGAATGCAGTCTTTGAAAAATGTCTCATATAGAGGACAAAACCTCGCAACGAAATCAATTAATATGGAACGTTTTTAATCAATAAGAACGGGACATTTCATCGATCGTGTCTGCAAGTTAAAAGTTTTGCTTATCATTTCTTGTCGGAAATTACATGCTTATCATTCTTAAGTCTAGACACGTTTCCTGCATTTATTGCATAAATAGTGTATAGACAAAAATTCATATCTTAGCGTATCTGTTACTGTAAACTTTTCCTGATATCTTTCAAAAATTTCTCCGTGATTTATGAAATTTGGTATTATATATACATATGTAAATTATGTATTGAAGAATACCAAACTAAATTCTATAATCTAATTCATATCAAAAATCATCTCCCTATTTATACAAGATGGATCCCGTATCTAGTTCAAACTCTGACAGCTATTCCAATATGGATATTCACCTGAATTCCGAAGACTGTGTAACCGGAATGGATCAACCAATTAGCCATCATCTATTCTGGATCAATTGGGGATGGGTTCATAGCCTACTTAATTATTGGAGACAAGAAGAAGGCGATCCCTTTCACCCACCACATTGCCCTCTTGGCGAAGAACCTGAAGCACTTACCGGCGAACCTGTTCGAGACACCATTTTCTCTCTCATTTCCAGAGTATCTCGTCACGATAATATACTATCTCAAATTCTGGATCTTATTCATCCGCTCGTCCGAACCGCCAATCATCCCGGTGTAGTAGAAGAAGTCAACGAGCTTCGTGCTCGGGTAGTGGCTTTGGAGAATATGGTGCAAAGGTTACAAACACCAGCAGCATCACCGGCATCAACAGTACCACCGACAACAACACCAACAGTACCATTACCACCACCAACAACATCCGCATCGCAAACCTCAACTTTACAATCTGTTCCACGAGCATCAACGTCATACGCACCGTAGTTACCAAGAAATACCAGCAACAATAACCGATGAAGTATTAACTCATTTCCCCTGAAGAAATTTTATGTATATTTAATATATATGAATTTTGAAATCAAAATAAATATTTTCGTACTAAGCTATTACGTGTGAATCTTAACTGGTAGGTACTACTCGGTTAGTTCATATTACTAATATGCAATGATGTACATCCTTCATTAACAGCTTAATCATCGATAACTATAATCTCTGTTTCAATTCAATGAATTTCATTTCATAATAAACCAAGTGTATTATTCAATAACATGGTTGATTTTACACTTTCATCTTCGATGCACTCGAAACTTTCTAGAAAACATCATTTGCACCTTGCGAAGTTTGCAAGAATTCCACGAATATCAACACCCTTCACCAAGGAATATCAATAAGAATAAATAATGAAGTATTGATTTCATTAGTGAAATACTCCGCGAAGATTATGTAATCTCTAATGTTTTAGAGATTATTCATTTCTAATTCAAGTTAAAAATCAAATGAGCTTAATATGATATTAACTCATTAAATTTGTATTACATCTGAAGAAATATACATACATATATTTTCATAAAGACTGTAATGAAAATTCTTTTATACAAAATATTAATTGTGAAATCTTTAACGGGTAGGTAATACTCGGGAATATATAAGTTCACAATTAATATGTTACACTGTACATTCTTCAACTTTGATTCAAAAATTATTAACTATGCTCACAGCGATATACAATCGTTTTCATACAAATTCAATTACATATTCTGATATTGACGGATCAGAATCCAAGTCAAGATTTAACGGGTGACATCATTCTTAGATCTCTACATCTTTCAAAGCTATACTTTGACTTCAAAAATGTGAAAGATCCTTTGGCATTGTTATTACTGAAAATAATCTTGCCATCCTTTTCAAAGTATCCAGTTTTATCACACTTTCAACCAGTCAACTTCGACTTTTCAGATTAACCTTATTGTAACCTTGACATATACGTTTTTGTTACCGGGGAACCTTTTATGTTCCACCACATTAGCAGTAAATTTACTAACAACTTCATTAATCCTTGACCTTCTGAAAAATCATTATACTCATTAAAACCCTATCATGTACTCATCCACATCTTGTAACAATAATTGCCATACCAACTACTGGGAATTAGCAACCAGTATTTTGAATTTCGCAGCAATTCTACTCCAACAGTTATATATATACATATAATGTCTATCTTCTAGACTTACATACTTCGAATGTGAAGTTTCTGAAAAACACCCCAAACTACGAAACTAGTTCTACGAATTTTGGAAAAATGCTGATGAATCAGCAAAAACTATAAATGACTTTAACAGTCGAAAGTTTGATGATAAAGAGTAGTGTGTTGGAAAAGCACAGAAAAAGAGAAGGTTTGAAACTGGAAAACGGGTTGAGCAAAGTATGAAGGAAGCTGTAGACAAATCACAAGGACGAAATCTACCTTCAAAGAATCCAAATGATTCAGTGTCTGCTGAAACCATTAGTAAGAATCTTACTTCTTATTCTAAACCTTCACAGACAGATTTTCCGCATCATCCTCCGATATTAAAAATTCTAAGATATCATCGTATCTTCCATTATAAATATCCTCCATATTTCTGAAGATATTTTCATAACTATTCTTATCTGAAATCATTTATCTCTTCACGCTATCTGTGTTACATCATAAAATAAACTATTTTAGTTTCTAATTTCTGAAAATTTCAAAAAATGGATGTTTTTGAAGTAGTGTTGGGAATTGAAGCATGAGTTAGTATAATATAATGACACTTGATCAACGTGATTATATTACAGTAAGTCATGCTGAGTTTCTAATGGAATGTGAAAAAGGTTCACAGATCATACCCTCATCATAACCCATGTTACATAACTCTTTCATTCTATATAATCTCTAAAAATATCAAGAAAATATTTTCTTAATGATTCGGTCTTTTTCAAGGTATTCTGGTAATTTGACAAGTCAGATTGTGCTATTACCGTTTCTTTCTTAGAACATTAATTATGTTCATTCCGAAATGTATAGCTACGAATTTAGGACCATTATTCGCTTGACTTAAAGTCGGGAAGAGAAAACGAAAGCATGAAGCTCTGAAATATAATGGAAAATATAAACCCGAAAACAACCTCGAAATTTACAAACCGTGTATATCAATACGTATTGCAACGTAAAGACACGGGAAAATTAATAACACTATAACCCCAAGATAAAAGTAAAAGTAAATAAAATCCTCTGGTGGTAAATGAAAGAGAAGAATGACAGATATGAAGGTTAGGAGTATATCAAGAATCAGAACTGGATGAAGCATTTCACAATCTTTTGGAAGTATGAAATGAGGAAGAAGATGTGGGAGTGGTGAAAATAATGAAACGGAAGTGGGCAATTTATAGCAAAATATCAGACATAACAATCGAGGCAGATTACGCAATTAATCAAAGGAAATCTTAATTTTCTTAATTCCCGAAGAATCAAATCTTATTTAGATTATGAAGATTTTTTATTCCTTAAATTCCGAAAATTAATCGTTACTACGTCAAGAGATAAGACGCATCTCTATTCTCCATTTCACTTTATTACGACGGCTTCTCTCATACACTTCAAGTAATTGGATTGTTTTATCCATATTATTCAACGGTGATAAAACTCTATTTATCGACTCATATTCGTCATAAAAACTTTTTTTTATTGTTAGCCATGACAACCTCACTCAAATTTCGGGACGAAATTTCTTTAACGGGTAGGTACTGTGATGACCCGGAAAATTCTGACCAAATTTAAACTTAATCTTGTATGATTAACGTTTCCGACACGATAAACAAATTCTATGAAGTTAAATCTCAAAATTTTGAACTGTTCAATTAATCTTCAATTGTTCTCAACGAAACGCGAACAATTATATATAGATACATATACTATAACTTGAAAATGTAACAAAGTGTTGAGGATATGATACTGTGCATTAAACTTATTGGTTTAGTTATCTGATTGATATATTTAACTACAGAGTTAAAAGATTATGCCAAACGATTCAAGTAAAAGATATTTACCGAGTCTCTTAAGAATTATGATATTATTACGAGTCTCTGTTGAGAGGTCCACTTGATTTGAGAAATCATTCATTTTAACGGTATTCGGAATAAATGGTGAATTATTTGTTTAAATAACGTAATTTGGACACATACAATAATAAGGAATATTAACTGTTAAGAATTAATTATATGAATAACTTGCGATATGTATTTTAAAACGTGTTTATAAATATTGAGAATAGATATTAACTTAGTTATGAAACGTTTGATAAATACTATTATATTAATAAATAACGAGACAATGATTTATAGAAGTAAATGACCAAAATACTCTAAAGTTTAAGATATACTCTGGGTGGTATAATTTAGGGATAATTTAAGGCTATATTTTGACAAAGGTACGTGTCCCAAAATGAAAATTACAAGTTTTCTCAGCGTACGAAGAGACACTCGAAAAACCGAAATCGGGACATAAGTCGCGTAACAACGTACGACTTATCGGAACAAAAATTACAAGTTAACTATGCATGTGAATTTAATATAATATATAATTAATTATATAAATTAAATATATTATATATATTATTAATTATTATGTCGACAAACAAAAAAAACAAAAATATGTGACCTGGATCTGACGGCCATGCGATCGCATGAGAAATAGGCATAAAACCCATGCGATCGTATGGGCATCAGAATCAGGAATTATGCCTATAAATACCAGGTTTCTGCGCGAGTTGTTTTACACATATATTACTATGTGTAAATTTATTTATTTAAATTATTATTATTATTATTATTATTATTATTATTATTATTATTATTATTATTATTATTAAGATTATTATTATTTATTTTATTATTATTAATAGTATTATTATTATTATTATTAATTATATCACTTAAAATACTACGACGAGGTCATGAGCGTGTCACTTTCAAAATAGCTTTTCAAGTGGGATAGAGCTAAGGAAACTATGGGTTATTACTAAGGAGGTTATGGGTATTGTTCGAGGGTTTTGCTCGTAAGTCAAACCTAGTGTTTATCATCTCCGTTACTTCTACGTACTATCCTACAATATTGAATCTCAATATTGATACGTAAGCACTCATGATTTATCTTTTATATATTAATTGTGTATCCATGTCTAGTGCTCGAGTATATATATTTATACATACGTGTATGCTAAATTTCGTCGTTAAACAGTTTATAATAGATCACGAATTAAATACATATATTACTGGTAAAAGGTATATGATATACATGTTTTTGGAAAGCTGGCGAAAAATCAATAACTTTTCATTTAGATATCGAATAATTTCGATGAACGGATTAAAAGATATGAGCAACTGAATTATGATTGAAGTTAATTGAAATTGCTTTTGAATCTACAATTAAGATTTAAACAACTTGTTTACGAGATTGATAAATTGGATTTTTGAATATTACCAACCGAGTAAATGAATCCTTATATAAGGTACGTCTCGTTTTGTTAAACTATTGTCAAAATTGACTTTTTGAAACGACTTTGGATAACTTTTATATGTCGATCTCGAGCATTAGGATTGTGATACACTATGACCTGACCTAGATTGATAGACATTTATTGACCAACATATGTTCTCTAGGTTGAGATCTACGATTCTTTGATATACCGAGTTTCGGTTACATTACGATGAACAACTGTATGTGCTGCTAAGGTGAGTTTCATTTGCTCCCTTTTTAATTGCTTTTGCAATATATATTTTTGGGCTGAGAATACATGCACTTTATTTTAAACACAATGGATACAAGTACATACTAAATTATACACTGAGTTTGAACCGAAAATCCCTTAGCTTTGGTAACTAGTAACTGCCAGTTATAAGAACTGGTGGGCGCGAGTAGTAGTATATGGATCCATAGGGCTTGATATCCCCGTCCGAGCTAGAGCACTAGCCTTTTAACGGACGTATGCTATTTGAGAAGCGTACACGTTGGTTTGCGTGTATTATTAAGATGATTATACAAAGGGTACAAATTATATATACGTTAAGTTTAGTTACCAGGGTGCTCAATTTCGTAGAATATTTTGATAAACGTTTCTGGATGAAACAACTGAAATCTTGTGATCCATCTTTATTTACAGATTATGCGAAACATACAAACTATAAACTCACCAACCTTTGTGTTGACACTTGTTAGCATGTTTATTCTCAGGTTCCCTAGAAGTCTTCCGCTGTTTGCTTATATGATAGACAAGCTATGTGCATGGAGTCTTATATGTTATATGGCATATTTTTCAAGAAAACGTTGCATTCACCAATTCATCATCATGTACCTTATTTTGACTGCATTGTCAATGGAAGTACTATTGTAAACTATTATATACGGTGATTGTCTATATGTAGAAATCATCAGATGTCGAAAACCTTTGATTTAAATATTCATTTATGGTATGCCTTTTCAAAAGAATGCAATGTTTACAAAACGTATCATATAGAGGTCAAATACCTCGCAATGAAATCAATGAATGACTTGTTCGTCCATATGGATTTGGAGCGATCGTCACAATTCTCCTTTTCCAACTTTCATCAGAGGAATCTGCTTACTTCTACTTTGCTCTTGGGGTTATAGTGCTTTTAATTCTCCCGTGTCTTTATGTTGCGATAAACATTGATATTCACGGTTTATAATTTATACGTTGTTATCAGGTTTTATATCTCCCCTTATATTTCAATGTCTCTACTTCTGTCTTTTATAATCATTGTCATCCACAGTTAATACTCCCTCCTATTTGCTGCGATTTATACTCCAATTTCTATTTCGGAGCTTTGTCCCTTCGTTTCTTCTTCTTGCGATTAAGCATCTCTTGTAATGGTCCAGAATTCGCGTATACAAATTTTGGAATGAACATTGTTAATGTTCTAGGAAGAAAATGGTAATGGCACGATTTTGATTTGTTAAATTACCAGAATACCATGAAAAAGACCGAATCGTCAAGAAATATTTTCTTGATATTTTAGAGATTAAATAGAATACAAAAGTCGTATAACATAGCACATGATAATGTTATGATATGTGAATCATCATGTTTCATTTGAAAACTCAGCATGACTTACTGTAATATAATCACGTTGATCAAGTGTCATTATATTATATTAACTCATGCTTAAGTTCCCAACACTTCTTCAAAAACATTTATAATTTAAACTCGAAGGTTTCAGAATTTAGAAACTAAAATAGTTTCTTTTATGATGTAATACAGATAGCGAGGAGAGGTAAATGATTTCAGATAAGGATAGTTATGAAAATATCTTCAGAAATATCGAGGATATTTATAATGAAAGATACGATGATATCTTAAAATTTCTAATATCGAAAGATGATAAAGAAGATTTGTCCGTAAAGGTTTAGAGTCAGGAGTAAGGTATTTGTTAATGACTTCAGCAGATACTGAATCATTTAGATTCTTTGAAGGCAAGTTTAGTCTTTGTGATTTGTCCACAGTCTCCTTCATACTTTGCTCAATTCATTTTCCAGTTCCAAACCTTCTCTTTTTCCGAGCTTTGCCAACACACTTTTCTTTATCATCAAACTTTTTAAGGTCGTTTACAGTTTTTGCTGCTTCATCAGCATCTTTCGAAATTTCGAGAATTAGTTCGCAGTTTAGGGTGTTTTTCAGAAACTTCACATTCAAAGTACGTAAGTATAGGAGATAGATGTTATATGTACACATATAACTGTTGGCATATACATGCTGCGAGATTTTAAAATACGGATTTCTGATTCCCAGTAATTGGCAAGACAATTCTTGTTACAAGATGCAGATGAGTAAATGATGGGGTTTCAATAAATATAATGATTTTTTGGAAAGTCAAAGATCGGTGAAGTTGTTGGTAAGTTTATTGCTAATGTGGTGGAACATAAACGGTTCCTCGGTAATGATGGCGAAAGGGCAACGTATATATCAAGGTTATAATAAGGCTGTTTAGACTGAAGAATCGAAGTTGACTTGCTGGAGCTGCGACAAAACTGACTATTTTGAAAAGGGATTGAAAAGTTATTTTAGCTAATAAATGCCAAAGGGTATGACACGGATACGTGTTAAACTATGACTTTGGTTTCGAGGGTTTTTCAGGTACAAGACTGCGGTTAACATGTGGTTGGATCATCATCTCAATTGTTCATTTTTTTGAAGTGTCTTCAGGAATTTCGAAGGGTTTGAACACAGATTGTAATCATTAATATACATATGATGTTCTAGAATTTTGAATAACATAATTATTTTTCTGGGTTTTATGGATATGAGTGATGTTCTAGCACAGTTTTGAATTCAAAGTATAGCTTTGAAAGATATAGGAATCTAAGAGTGATGATATCGATTATATCTCGACTTGGATTCTGATATGTTAAAATCAGAATAAGTAATTGAATTTGAATGAGTATGGTTATTTTGATTTCTATGAAAGAATATATCTCGTTGTGAAAGCAGTGAGTATCGTTGATGATTTGTTGAATCAGAATCGAAGAATGTAACATATTAATTGTGAATTTATATATCTCTCAGGTATTACCTACCCGTTAAAATATTCTCACCATTAACAGTTTGTACAAAAGAATTTTCTTAATTACCATCTTTATGAAAATATACCTACATATATATTTTCTTTAGATGTAATCATGGATTTAATGAGTTAACATAATATTAATCTCATCTGGTTTTCTACTAGGACTAGAATATATAATCTCTAAAACTTTTAGAAACTACATATTCTCTGCAGAAAATTTCTTCGATAAAGTTATGAATCAATACTTCATCGTTTGTTGTTGTTGGTATTCCTTGATATCTATGGTACGTATGACATTGATGTTCGAGGTACAGATTGTGATGTTGAGGTGTGAGATACGGAGGTTGTTGTTGGTGGTGGTAATGGTACTGTTGGTGTGGCTGATTGATGTTTTAGCAGAGTGGTATAAAATAGTTATTAATTTTAGCAGGAAATACTATTAAATACGATACAATTTTACACAAGATATTTATTTATTTAGAGAATGGATATACTTAAACCTTGCTACAACACTTATAGGCAGTGTACCTAATCGTAAAGTAGTGTAATTTTTAGTAAGTCCGGTTCGTTCCACAGGGAAATCTTTAAACAAAGCTTAACGCTATATTAGTTTACTTTTATAAAAATACAAATACATATATATAAGTAATATTATTATTATAAAGGGGGTTTTTTTTACCGTTTAATGACCGGTTTGTCGATTTTAAAACTTTAGTCGCAGTTAAAACCAAATGTAAAATATTAAAAATAAATACAAGACTTAAATTAAAGCGTAAAGTAAATAACGATAATGAAATTGCGAATAATAAAAGTGCGATAAAATAAATTTGCGATAATTAAAGAGTACGATAATTAAAAGTGCAATTAAATAAAATAACAATAAAAATGCGATAATTAGAAGTGCAATTAAATATAAAATAAAGGAAATTAAATATGAAATAAAAGAATTATGCTTATTTAAACTTCCGTAATCATGATGTTTGACGTGTTGATTTTAGTTTTATGCCCATGGGTTAATTGTCCTTTGTCCTGGATTATTTAATATGTCCGTCTGGTTTTTGTCCATAACAGTCCATCAGTCATAAATATAAAGTGCAAGTGTCCTCGTCAAATTATCCTTATACCCGAAGTTAAATTTTCCACTAATTGGGGACTTAAACTGTAACAAGATTTTAATACTTTGTTTAATAATTACACCAGGATGTCAACTGAGTGTAACCCAAGGTTTTAATATTTTGTTATCAATTATACCAAGTGTCCCTGTACATAATTTCACCCCTGTTTTAATTATTCTAGTGACTATTAATCCATTCCCGTGTCCGGTTAAATGAACGATTATTCGTACATAAAAATACCCCGCCCATCGTGTCCGATTGAGTGTATATGGTAATTTATAGGGACGCCCAATTGTAAATCTTTATATTAACATTAACAAACTATCATTTAGTTAAACAAATATAAAGCCCATTAATAGCCCATAGTCTAATTTCCACAAGTGTCGTTCTTTTGTCCAAACCCCAATTATGGTACAAAGCCCAATTACCCAATTTTAGTGATTAGCCCAACATCATGATTACTTTGTTTTAAATAAGCATAATAATAACTTAGCTACGAGACATTAATGTAAAAAGGTTGAACATAACTTACAATGATTAAAAATAGCGTAGTGTTACACGGACAGAATTTTGACTTACACCCTTACAACATTCGCTAACATACCCTTATTATTAGAATTATAATTAAAATTAAAATATAAATTATAAATATATATATATATGTTTTACGTATGAGAAAAGAGAAAGATAGATTATGATTTTTAGTGCACCAAAGCTCGATTTTTATAGGCATGTGGGCTAGAACTGGGGCTCATGCGATCGCATGGATTTATGCCTTCCAGGCCATGCGATCGCATGGCCAGCTGGGGAGGCTCATTTTTGGTTGTTTTCTTCTGCCGACGGTTTTATAAATAATATAATATATTAAATAATTATAAGAATTATTTAAATATTATATTATATTTATGTGCATAGTTGACTTGTAATTTTTAGTCCGTTGCGTCGAGCGTTGAGAGTTGACTTTGGTCCCGGTTCCGGATTTTCGAACGTCCTTGCGTATAATTTAATATCTTGTACTTTGCGTTTTGAATCTTGTACTCTTGTAATTTCGAGACGTTTCTTATCAATAATTGGAACCTCTTTGATTGTATTTTGTACTTTTGAGCTTTTTGGTCGTTTGCATCTTCAATTCGTCGAATCTGTCTTTTGTCTTCACCTTTTATTATTTAAACGAATATCACTTGTAAATAGAACAATTGCAACTAAAAGCTTGTCTTTCTTGAGGAATAATGCTATGAAATATATGTTCGTTTTTAGCATTATCAAATATTCCCACACTTGAGCGTTGCTTGTCCTCAAGCAATATCGTCTTGAAATACTAGAATCACTTCTTTATTCTTCACACTTTGTACATCAGTGATTTCTATACGGTGGTATAAACAATGATAGTAATGATAGAACCATGGTTAAAGGTGGGTGTGTCATCCACAGTTGCCTCGGGTTTAGGTCAACGACACTTGCAATCAAATAGCCGATTTACTTTCGGTTTCCAAAGCAAAGTGCACATTTGAAAGGCGGTTTACAGTCCCACATGACTATGAAAATGTAGATCCTTAAGGAAATTGGATCTTTATGAAAATATTTGATCTTTTGAAAATTCAATCTAGCTTTTACCCTAGATAAGTTTTCCGGAATAACCCTTCACCGGTGTTTGCAAAATATTTTTGTGGTTTTGGTGGGTTTCAGATTTGAAAATTTTAGCTCAAAACTTGCGGTTTTGTGTCACCCACTTGCTAACCTTGTATTTGGAAAGCAACACATCCAGTTTACTTGTCCCGTATATTACTTTTCGATAAACTACCGTCCGGTTGTAAAGGAAAGCGTTGAACAAGCAACTGTTAAGGCAATGTCCCCTGACATGCTTTTAATTATGGTCTATAACGTGTCGGAAGCAATTACTATCCTTGGTAGGAGCAATAGTAAAGCTCATCCTTATGATTTTTCGGTCTGGCACAAGGTCCTGTCTTTGACCACTATGCAACCACCGTTCTTACGGTTGACACCCGATTTGGTTCAGGTGACCTAATGAATTCCAGGTGAATTTCTAGGATTTTACGTTCAATGGTAATGAACGCATTGAAAATAGGGTTTTCAGAAAACAAATCGGTTTGTAATTTTGATCAAAATATTTTCTCGTTCAAGCTCGAGTTTAGATATCATCGAATTCCATGAGTTTGTAATTCTCAATCTTTAAAGTCAATCTCAAGGATTGAGTAATATCAGTCTTAAAAGCTGATTTTTGATCTTTTAAGGAGATTATCCTTTCTGGAGATCTGATTCATTAGTCTTATCAAGCTAATTTGCACGGTGTCTCCCCATTGTACGAGATAAATCCTTCTCATGGTTAGGATAAATCTGACCACATGGCGACCCTATTTGATGCTGAGGTCCGTGGATTTCCTGCTGATTTTAGAGATGACTTTTCTAGATTTTTTGTCAACCTACAGCTGGTCTGGACGACAACTTCTTGACCTAAATCAAGAAGCGCGTGTCTTTTTCGGAAGACTTTACTTCCTTTTAATGATGAAATTGATTCATCGTGTAGATCCATCTCTTCTTTTCTTTCATCGGGTAAAATGGTTTAGTTTAGTCCAAAGCAAAAGTATTTTCAGTTATTTGTTACAGATATATGTGACATATGTTTAAGATAACTTGGTAAATTTTCCCACACTTGACTTTTATTTTCCTTTTTATCGTCCTCTATTCCATTTTAAATGAATTTCAACATTTTGGTTTGTTTCTCAATTTATGTCCTTTCCGAGGTTACAATAATTTCGGTGTTAACACCTAGTTTTATCGTTCATAAATATGTATAAACATGATTTTGAGTTCATTTAATTGAAAATTTTGAAAAATTTTACTAGAATTGGGTAGTCAGTATTTAAGACTAGGGCTGTTCTTTATTATCAGAGAGCACTAGATTCTAATACAACTACTACGTTACTAGTATTTTTAATGGTAACCAAGTGTATAAAGATAAAAATTTTAAAAATCCGAAAGAATTTAACCCCTTCCCACACTTAAGATCTTGCAATGCCCTCATTTGCAAGAAATCAGTACAATTTAAATTATTGAGGGTGATTAGCGTAGAAATGATTAAATTTTACCAAAGTTTCCAAATATATTGGCGTTTGTTTGCTGAATGATAAATGGTGCATATCATTTGTTCATTTCGTCTGTTGTTACATCACATTTATTTGTCATCTTGTCGTCAAAATTAGTAGCTTTTGCTGAACTTAATGCCAGTCTTTGAAAATGCGCTGTTTTACCCTGTTTTGTACAATCGACAATATACATACATACAAATATAATCATGCATGGCAATTTGAAATGGGACTTAATATCCCACTTTCAAATTCTAAATATGAAATATTAGTACACAATAATAATAAAATAATAAAAATTACACAAATATATCCAATAACATAAGTTTAAACATGAAAAAGTCAAAAGATAAAAACATAAAAATCATAAAAATAACCAAATGGAACTAAATCAGTCTGGATAGGGGTTCCAGTTCATCTCATCGGGTGGGTTCCATTGTTGGTTATAGGTGTTCTGATAGGCTTGGTCATAGTCATACCGGTTAAAGGGTGGTCGGATATCGGGGCTATGTGGCGGAAAATGAGCAGGTCGAGTAGGTACATAGTTATTTGGTACCTGATATGATAGCTGGCTCATGATTTGGTGCTGATGAACTAACCAGCTATCGTGTTGGCGTCGCCTATAATCCTCGTATACTCGCTCGGAGTTCCACTGCTCATACATACTATGTCTTGCCGCGTTCGTCATTGCTTCCTCATCTATACGAACGTGGACGTCAAGAATAGCATCTCGAAAGACATCCCTAATGTCTTCCGCCTCCTCCATTTCCTCGTCTGAGCCTCTCTCTACCTGAGGATGAGATCCCTCATAGGGTACTGCCTGGTTACGTCTACTTTTCAATACCTTAGCACCCACATAAACTTTCAATCCTAAGGGCTCAACCTGTTCTCTACAAATCTGTAATGGACCCCCCTGGTTCCTATCAACACCTAAATACTCTCCAATGAGAGTAACAAAAATACCTCCTCCTATTATACTCCCGTCCTGCATTCCCTCTACCATTTTAGATAAATAAAAAGCAACACAGTAAGGGATATTGACAAAGCTTCTAGGATCCCGAATACACTTTAGGTAGAATAAATCATATAAGGTAATTTTTTCTTTATTATGACCTCTTTGTGTAATCGAGTTGGCCAAAAATCTATGAATAATACGAAGCTCGGCTCTGTCAATATGTGTATAGGAGTGTCCTCCTGCTCGTGTAAAAACATCAAAATGTGACATACGCCTCCAAATGGCATCAGCGTCAAAGTTACTATCTACCCGTTCACCATAATGAATCAAGTTTGTACAATCGGGTAATAGCAACTCACCAGGAGTATATATCTGTAAGGCCCTGACCATGTCCAGCATGGACATTCTGTACATCCTACCGCCAAGGATAAACCTAAGAAATCTTCTATCATCTATCCTAACTATATTTGTATCAAGTGATACAGTACTCATCAACTCAACACACCATTCCTTATATACAGGTCTACGAATGGTGAAAAGACGTTCCCAATCTGTAAAAGAAGAATTGCCATACCTTTGAACTAAAAGCTGTCTAACACGGTCAGCTAGATGGACCGTTTCCAAAGGGGCCCAATCAATTACCCTTGGCACCTCTACATTTTTTGTTACCAATTTGAATTTTTCCTTTGATATGTCTCGTAATCTCTCCATTTTCTATCAAATCTCAGATTAGGATGTAGAGTGTGCTCAGGAATCGTTGGGAATTCTACTGGCGGCCTCATTGGGAATACTATGAATTCATCAACAAACTGTACTGGATCATAATAAGGTATGTGCTGATCAGGCTGTTGTTGTTCCTGTTGCGGTTCTTGTTCGTGTTGCATTTCTGGTTCTGGTTATGGTGCTGGTGCTGGTCGTCTAGATGATGATGCTCCTGAACCTCCAGTGTCAGCTCTCTGTAAAATACATTAAACACAAAATTTGTGCATCCAAATATGCATTAGTGTTATCAAAATAACAACTTAAAACAATCACTATAACATGTTAAATCAAAATTAAACTTATACACATTTTCACAATTTTTCACAATTCTACATTTTTCAACTAAGCACATATGAAAATGTATACAAAATTCAAAAGCATTTAACTCAAATAACATGTCAAAATATTCATTACTAATAATTTAACAAGTCTCAAATGGCAAATATATCAAATAAATCAAGTTCATGAATTTTGGACTTAAAAAGTCCACTTTAATCTCCAAAAATCATGTTTAGGATCATTGTTTGGATCATTTAACTATCTAAACATGTTACACTACTCAATTTAGCAATAATTCATGACAAAAATTGGCCATAACCTGTTTATATCAAAAAGCCCCAAATTGCTCAAGAACACAAACCCTAGATTTCTAAAAATTTTGAAGTTTTTGGCTTCAAATCATGTTAAATAGCATCAATCTAGGTTATACATGCATAAAATACTAACAATTTATCACTAATTACACTAGAAATTAACAAAATTGCATTAGGTAAAAAATTGGTAATTATCACAAAAACTAGGAATTTATAGAGTTTAGGGGTGTAATTTTTACCAATTTGCTGAGGAATGAGAATCTAGGCATGATTAGAGCAAGAAAAATGACGAATTACGGTGGAAAAATGGCGAAAATTGGTGAATTTTTGGGTGAGTTTCGTGAATGTGTGTGTGTTGTGGTGAGGAAGGCAGAACAGGCTGCTGTACGTATCAGGTCTGGACTTCAGCTCCATGCGATCGCATGGAGTTGAAGTGTAAAACCCATGCGATCGCATGGGGGTCCGGGTACAGTGTTTTCAGGTTTTTTTTTTTTATATATAAAACCTTATACTTTATAAAACTTATAATTATTTAAATTTTAAAAATTTGGTTTCCTTTAGGAGCGAGGGCGTTTCGGATCGTTGTCCTAGTCTGTCCCTCGACAAAATTTTAAAATTTGTTAAATCAAAGCGCTGTTTTTAAAAGTAAAGATTTTTGGGTTTTTTTTTTTTTTTTTTTTTTTTTATGTTTTTGGCATACTTTAATTCAATAAGATTAAAAATAATGATAATAAAAGTTCTCGTCCCTCCCTCGGGTAAAGCAATTTCGGTTTAAAGACCTAGTCTTCAACTTACGACGAATTTTAAAAATCATATTTTTAACTTAATGAGATAAAGTAAATTTTTTTTTTAAATTCACAAAATTTAAATATAAAATTCAAAATTAATATTAAAAAATCACACCAAACTTAAAATTTGAAATGCATAAAATTAAAAATTCATATTTTAAAAATTCACACCAGACTTAATTTAAAAATTCAAATATTTATAATTTTAAAAATATTATTTTTACAAAGTTTACAATATTAATTTAAGATTTAAATATTTATTTTAAAAACATGGTAAAAATAAAATTAAAAATCTTTTTGGCTTTTTATCCCACTTTAATCAATCAAATATTATCAAAAATATGCGCCCCTCTTTTCGGTAAAGTAATTTCGGTTTCAAGACCTAATTTAACTCATGATGAATTTTTGAAATATTTTGGGTTGATTGTTTAAAGATATTTATGCCTTAAGAATAAACGTTAAATTTCGCAGTGATGTAATAAATTTTTGAATGATATCAATAATTTTGGTCGCCAAACCTAATTTTATTCAATACCAATTTAATACTTTTTAGCGAACAAATTAGCGTTTATTATCAAAAGGTTAAAAATAAAAATAAAAATAAAAATAAAAACTGTACAGACATACCTGTGAAATAGATTTCTTAGTTATATGATCTATCCCATTCATAAGATAATCGGTTTAATTGGTTTTCCATAGCTACATAGGCGTAACCTCGAGCATTCAGTGTCTTTTCTTCTAAACATATGAACGGTCCGTCTCTGCATAAAGTAACAAATTCGGTGTTTGAATAGGTTTGATTATTTGAACATTTACCTCCATGTGACCATTTTCCGCATTTGTGACATCTTTCTAGGTGTTGTGCTCTTCTTTTTGTTGCGGATTTTGATTTTCCTTTACCAAATTGTAACTTATTATCTTCGCATCTGGATTCTTTTCTAACTCCGTCCATTCTTTCTCTGATTACTGATACTAGTTCACTCGGTAGTATGTCATTATTACGTTTAGTGATCAAAGCGTGTAGCATTAGACCATGGTTTAGTTCACAGGCAGTCTTCATTTCCTAAAAACCTAAAAAAAAATTAAAATTCAGAATGGGGGGAGAAGACTAGTTCTTTAGGGTCTGCTAGGGAAAGACCATTCGGGTTCCATTTTCGAGAACTACACGAAAACAGACAATCTAACTCTAACAGAAATACATATTATCCTTTAAAGACTTGATTCTCCCCACACTTAGTTAGCTGTGGTGTCGAAATTGTGATTAACTTCGTTGTCGACTTCCATCGGACCATGTATGTAATGTTTAACTCTGTGACCATTAACTTTAAATTCAATCCCATTTGAATTTATTAATTCTATCGTTCCGTATGGGAAAACTCTTTTGACCATGAATGGTCCAGACCATCTTGATTTCAATTTTCCAGGAAATAGCTTGAATCTTGAATTGAAAAGAAGAACTCTGTCTCCTTCTTTAAATTCTTTTGAACTTCTGATTCTTTTATCATGCCATTTCTTCGTTCTTTCCTTATAGATTAACGAATTTTCGTATGCTTCATGTCTTAATTCTTCTAATTCGTTTAGTTGACTTAATCGTAGACGTCCAGCTTCATGTAAATCAAGATTACATGTCTTCAAAGCCCAAAATGCTTTGTGTTCAATTTCTACTGGAAGATGACATGCTTTTCCATAAACAAGTCTAAAAGGTGTGGTTCCAATTGGAGTTTTGTAGGCTGTTCTAAAAGCCCAGAGTGCATCCTCCAATTTAATGGACCATTCCTTTGGATTTGATCCTACGGTTTTCTCTAGAATACGTTTTAAAGCTCGGTTGGTATTTTCAACTTGTCCACTTGTTTGTGGATGATATGCGGTGGAGATTTTATGAGTTACTCCATATCTTTTAAGAACTTTCTCAAGTTGATTATTACAGAAATGAGTACCCCGATCACTTATTAAAGCTTTCGGTGTTCCAAACCTTGCAAAAAGACGTTTTAAAAAGTTGACTACAACTCGTGCATCGTTGGTTGGGAGAGCTTGTGCTTCCGCCCATTTAGATACATAATCAATGGCTACGAGTATATATAGATTATTATGAGATTTTGGAAATGGACCCATAAAGTCAATACCCCAAATGTCAAATACTTCACATACTTGGATGACATTTTGTGGCATTTCATCACGTTGACTTATTTTTCCGGCCCTTTGACAAGCATCACAGGATTTGCAAAGAAGGTGTGCGTCTTTGTAAATTGTAGGCCAATAGAATCCAGCATCATAAACTTTTCTTGCTGTTAGTTGAGGCCCATAATGCCCTCCTGTTGGTCCTGTGTGACAATGGTTTAAAATTTTACTAGCTTCATCTCCAAATACACATCGGTGTATTATTCCATCGGGACAACTTTTAAACAAATGTGGATCTTCCCAGAAATAGTGTTTTATATCACTGAAGAATTTCTTTCGTCTTTGGTACGATAATCCTTTTTCAAGGAATCCACAAACTAATTAGTTTGCATAGTCTGCAAACCATGGGATTTCATTATAATCTATCTTCAATAGATATTTATCAGGAAAGTTGTCTTGTATGGTCGATTCATTTAGAACTTATAACTCAGGATTTTCAAGACGAGAAAGATGATCAGCGGCGAGATTTTCTGCTCCTCTTTTATCTCGGATTTCAATATCAAACTCTTGTAAGAGTAAGATCCAACGGATTAATCTTGGTTTAGCATCTTGTTTTGAAAATAGGTATCTAAGAGCAGAATGGTCGGTATAGACCACCGTTTTTGCTAGAACGAGATATGATCGAAATTTGTCAAAAGCAAAGACAATAGCAAGGAGTTCTTTTTCAGTAGTTGTATAGTTCGTTTGTGCTCCTTGTAACGTCTTACTAGCATAATATATAGGTTGAAATCGTTTTTCAATTCTTTGTCCTAAAACGGCTCTCATTGCAAAATCACTTGCATCGCACATTAGTTCAAATGGTAGATTCCAATTTGGTGTTATCATGATCGGTGCTTTAGTGAGTTTCTCTTTAAGAATATTAAAAGATTTGATACACTCATCTGAAAAGATGAATGGAGCATCCTTTTCTAGGAGTTTATTCATAGGAGTGGCAATTTTAGAAAAATCTTTTATGAAACGTCGGTAAAAACCGGCATGCCCTAGAAAACTCCTAACTCCTCTAACATTGGTGGGATGTGGAAGTTTAGAAATTACATCTACTTTAGCTCTATCCACTTCAATTCCTTCTTTTGAAATTTTATGTCCAAGAACGATGCCTTCTTTAACCATGAAATGGCATTTCTCCCAATTAAGTACTAGATTTGATTGTTCGCATCTAAGAAGCATTCGTTCCAGATTAACTAGACATGATTCAAATGTATCACCGAAGACTGAAAAGTCATCCATGAAAACTTCCATGCATTCTTCTATCATGTCATGAAAAATCGCCATCATACACCTTTGAAAGGTTGCAGGGGCGTTACAAAGTCTAAATGGCATGCGTTTGTAAGCAAAAGTACCATAAGGGCACGTGAATGTGGTTTTCTCTTGGTCCTCGGGTGCTATTGGAATTTGAAAATATCCAGAAAATCCATCTAGAAAACAATAATAACTATTTCCGGCTAATCTTTCCAACATTTGATCTATGAAAGGTAAGGGAAAGTGATCTTTTCTGGTGGCGTCATTTAATTTTCTATAATCAATACACACACGCTATCCTGTTACAGTCCTAGTAGGAATAAGCTCATTTTTCTCATTTGTAATGATAGTCATGCCACCCTTCTTAGGTACGCATTGAACTGGGCTTACCCATGGACTATCAGAGATTGGATAAATTAAACCTGCATCTAGCAGTTTAATAATCTCTTTCTTAACTACATCTTGCATATTAGGATTTAGTCTTCGTTGGCGTTGCACATACGTTTTATGACCTTCTTCCATAAGGATTTTATGTGTGCAATACGAAGGACTTATTCCTTTAATATCATGAATCTTCCATGCAATGGCTGGTTTATGAGCTTTCAACACAGAAATGAGTTGTGATTTCTCATTTTCAGTAAGAGAAGACGATATTATTACAGGTAATTCAGATTCACCATGTAAATAAGCGTATTCCAAATGGTTTGGAAGTGGCTTTAACTCTAATTTCGGAGGTTCTTCTATCGATGATTTATATCGATATCTGTCTTCTTCTTTTAGCATTTGAATTTCTTCTGTTGTTGGTTCATATCCATTAGCTATAAGTGTAGCTAACATTTCAGCTTCATCAATTGGTTCATTACCTTCTCCTAAAGAACATTCTCCTGTTCCTTGTAATTCTGGAAATTCTTCTAATAATTCTGCATGTGCATCTATAGTTTGAATATAATAACATGTATCATCTGCAGATTGTGGTTGTTGCATTGCTCTATCAACTGAAAAGATAACACTCTCATCCTCTATACTTAGGGTCAATTTCTTACCGAACACGTCTATCATTGCTTTAGCCGTGTTTAAGAATGGTCTTCCTAATATGAGAGGAACTTGAGAATCTTCTTCCATGTCCAAAACAACAAAATCTACTGGAAATACTAAAGTACCAAATTTAACTAGCATGTTCTCCATTATCCCTCTAGGATATTTTATTGATCTATCGGCTAGTTGTATGCTTATTCTGGTTGGTTTCAATTCTCCAAGGTCTAGTTTAGTGTATAGTGAATACGGCATTAGATTTATACTAGCACCTAAGTCTGCCAATGCTTCTATTGAACTAAGACTACCCAGAAAACATGGAATTGTGAAACTTCCTGGATCAGATAGTTTTTCTGGTATCTTATTCAACAGCACTGCTGAACAATTAGCATTCATAGTAACAGCCGAGAGTTCTTCCATTTTCTTTCTATTTGAGATTAGATCTTTCAAGAATTTAGCATATCTAGGCATTCCTGAAATCACATCAATGAAAGGAAGATTTACATTTATCTGTTTAAACATATCCAAGAATTTGGATTGCTCGGCTTCAAGTTTCTCTTTCTTCATTTTACTCGGATAAGGAAGTGGTGGTTGATATGGTTTAACATAAGGTTTATCCTTAACTGTGTTATCTTCATTAACCTTTTCAACTACCGGTTCTTTCTCCTTATCTTGATCAGGTTGTGGTTCTTGTGGAGTAGGAATAGTTTCATCAGAAGTTACAGGTATTTCAGGTGGTTTAAGTGTTGTACCACTTCTTGTGGTAATAGCTTTAGCTGTTTGATTCCGGGGGTTAGCATTTGTATCACTAGGTAGACTTCCCGGTTTTCTTTCACCTATTAACCTTGCTAGGTTACTCACTTCTTGTTCTAGATTTTGAATAGAAGCTTGTTGATTTCTAAATGCTTGAGCATTTTGTTCATTGGTTTGTTTCTGAGATGTGAAAAACTGCATTTGAGTTTCAACTAGCTTCGTCATCATATCTTCTAAATTCGGCTTTTTATCATCGGTTTGTTGTGGTGGTTTGTTTTGAAAATTCGGTCTTTGCTGATTGTAATTATTATTGGATACTTGTTGATTGCTAGGACCTTGTTGGTTGTTGTATGGAATATTTCGGTTATAATTTTGGTTTTGATTGTAAATCGGTCTTGGCGGTTGATAATTATTCTGATAATTATTTCCAGGCCTTTGGTTTATGTATGAAATATTCTCTCTTTGTTCCATTGTTAATTCAATACTGAGACAATCTTTTGTCAAATGCGGTCCTCCACACTGCTCACAACTAATTCGTATTGAGTGAATATCCTTAGTCATCTTTTCCATTCGTCTTTCCACAGCATCTATCTTTGCGGAAATGGAATCTAAGTCATGGCTAGAATCGGCTCAAGCTGCTTTAGATGATCTAACAATGTCTTTTTCTTGGTGCCACTCATGTGAGTGGGAAGCAGTGTTATCGATAATTTTGTAAGCATCAGTTTCGGTTTTCTTCATAATAGAACCACCAGCTGCTATATCTATGTCTTTCCTTGTAGTGATGTTGCATCCTTGGTAGAATATTTGTACTATTTGACAGGTGTCTAAACCATGTTGCGGACATCCTCTTAATAACTTTCCATATCTTGTCCACGCCTCATATAGAGTTTCATTTGGCTTCTGTGTAAACGTAACAATTTCTGCTTGAAGTCTTACGGCTTTAGATGCATGAAAGAAATGTTTAAGAAATTTGTCAACTAAAACATCCCATGTATCGATCGCCCCTTCAGGTAACGATTCCAACCAATCTTTGGCTTCTCCCTTTAAAGTCCAGGGAAATAACATGAGATATATCTGTTCATCCTCCACTTCTCGGATTTTAAATAGTGTGCAGATCCTATTAAAGGTACGTAGATGTTCATTTGGATCTTCCTTCGGCGCACCACTAAATTGGCATTGATTAGTCACCATGTGTAGAATTTGTCCTTTGATTTCATAATCTGGCGCATTAATGTCTGGATGAGTAATTGCGTGACCTTGGCCAGTGCGTTTAGCTCTCATTCGGTCTTCCATACTTAAAGGTTCCAGATTCTCCATAATTGAATTTGTTGAATCGGAATCACTAGAGGATTCTGATTTAATGGTTCGTTCCTCAACAATCTCTGTTTGAATGATTGGTGGTTTCGGGGGAAAGTTTAGTGGTTCAGGATCTACGAACCATTCCTGAATATTCTCCGGATTCTCAATTGTGAGGTCGGGTTCAAAAAATGGATTATCGGAAATTTGAACTGAAGTACTTGGTCGACTGGATGACGATTCTAAAGAAAAATCAACGGCGGTTATATTTGCTAAATGTCTTGATCTAGTTACAGGTGGTGAACGTACAAAAGGTGGTGAACGTCTTGCTCGGTGCATTCACTGAATATCCTATTAGTTTTTAAAAGGAAAGAAAAATTATAATAAGTTATCCAACCAATAGACTTTTCTGATTTTGCCCACGTTTCGAATAGCCAAAAGATGCAGCAGAGGGGCAGGATTCGTTTGGTCTCAATATAATTGAGGACTGTTTGGCTCCAATAACCCGGTCTACGTACAAATCCAACTATTACTACGAACCAGAAAACTTTGATGTCTATCAATTTAACCACTCAAAATAAATTTTCGTAATTTTAAGAAATTTAGATAAGAAGTAGAATAAAAATCTATGTCCTAAAACTAGAATAGCGAGAAATAAGAAAGAAAAAGAGCTCGTCGAAAAAGGTCGAAAAAGAAAAATGGTTGAAAAATAAAAGATGACGGAAAAATAAAAGAAACTTATAAAACTTAAAAATACTTGACTAACCTAACCTTATTACTACAACTAGCTTAAAATTATAATCGCAAATTGAAATTACTAATTGGAATGATAATTGATACATAGGTAAAAGTCGTCTAAAAATATTAAAGCTTACAGGAAAAACTATATCCCAAATGGAAATAACTTAAAAAGAAACTAAAACTTAAAAAGGCGTCGCAAAATTCTAAAGCACTTAAATCTTAGTCTAAAGAAAAAGCACTTAAGGAATTTTACGGCAAATCCTAAAAATCTAGAAATAAAAATAAATATGGCAAAAACTATGACTTAAAACTAAATACGAGCGAAAAATACAAAAATTACGCTAAAAGAGTAAAAAGTATAATTTTTATAAAAATATTATTTTTATATTATTTATTTTATAAAAATATTAATTTTAAAATTTAATTAAACTAAATAAACTAAATATATAAATTAAATAATAAAACTAAACTTAATTAATATTAAATATAAAACTAAATAGGGTTTTACAATTATAATAATAAATAATACCCGTAATTAATGCTGATTCAGGGCTACAGTTGGCGTGTCAGCAGGGCTCATGCGATCGCATGAGTCCTCAGTTTCCCAGCCATGCGATCGCATGGGCTAGGGTTTCGGGCCAAAAGCTGGGCTGCTACAGTGTTCGGGCCGAATTAAATTTTTTTTTTGTTTTTGCTGTAAAATATAAAATATATTTATTAATTAAATAAAACTTATATTTTTACAAACTAAAAAAAAAAATGGAAATAAAGAAACTTTATAAAACTTAAATATTTATGAAACTCCTAAAAATATTTATATTTTTGTTTTTCTTTTTATATTTTCGAATATTTAAAACGTATTTTTTACAAAAGCGTACTAAAATTAAAAATCTTTTTTTTTTATATTAGCGTTGCGCTTCCGGCTTTTAAGATGATCCCCGGCAGCGGCGCCAAAAATACTTGATGTTTTAGCAGAGTGGTATAAAATAGTTATTAATTTTAGCAGGAAATACTATTAAATACGATACAATTTTACACATGATATTTATTTATTTAGAGAATGGATATACTTAAACCTTGCTACAACACTTATAGGCAGTGTACCTAATCGTAAAGTAGTGTAGTTTTTAGTAAGTCCGGTTCGTTCCACAGGGAAATCTTTAAACCAAGCTTAACGCTATATTAGTTTACTTTTATAAAAATACAAATACATATATATAAGTAATATTATTATTATAAAGGGGGTTTTTTTTTACCGTTTAATGACCGGTTTGTCGATTTTAAAACTTTAGTCGCAGTTAAAACCAAATGTAAAATATTAAAAATAAATACAAGACTTAAATTAAAGCGTAAAGTAAATAACGATAATGAAATTGCGAATAATAAAAGTGCGATAAAATAAATTTGCGATAATTAAAGAGTACGATAATTAAAAGTGCAATTAAATAAAATAACAATAAAAATGCGATAATTAGAAGTGCAATTAAATATAAAATAAAGGAAATTAAATATGAAATAAAAGAATTATGCTTATTTAAACTTCCGTAATCATGATGTTTGACGTGTTGATTTTAGTTTTATGCCCATGGGTTAATTGTCCTTTGTCCTGGATTATTTAATATGTCCGTCTGGTTTTTGTCCATAACAGTCCATCAGTCATAAATATAAAGTGCGAGTGTCCTCGTCAAATTATCCTTATACCCGAAGTTAAATTTTCTACTAATTGGGGACTTAAACTGTAACAAGATTTTAATACTCTGTTTAATAATTACACCAGGATGTCAACTGAGTGTAACCCAAGGTTTTAATATTTTGTTATCAATTATACCAAGTGTCTGTAGTGACCCGAACTTTTTCATGTTTATATATATTAATTGAGATTGATATTTACATGATTAAATGTTTCCAACATGTTAAGCAATCAAACTTGTTAAGACTTGATTAATTGAAATATGTTTCATATAGACAATTGACCACCCAAGTTGACCGGTGATTCACGAACGTTAAAACTTGTAAAAACTATATGATGACATATATATGGATATATATATAGCTAACATGATACTATGATAAGTAAACATATCATTAAGTATATTAACAATGAACTACATATGTAAAAACAAGACTACTAACTTAATGATTTTTAAACGAGACATATATGTAACGATTATCGTTGTAAAGACATTTAATGTATATATATATCATATTAAGAGATATTCATACATGATAATATCATGATAATATAATAATTTAAAATCTCATTTGATATTATAAACATTGGGTTAACAACATTTAACAAGACCGTTAACCTAAAGGTTTAAAAACAACACTTACATGTAACGACTAACGATGACTTAACGACTCAGTTAAAATGTATATACATGTAGTGTTTTAATATGTATTTATACACTTTTGAAAGACTTCAATACACTTATCAAAATACTTCTACTTAACAAAAATGCTTACAATTACATCCTCGTTCAGTTTCATCAACAATTCTACTCGTATGCACCCGTATTCGTACTCGTACAATACACAGCTTTTAGATGTATGTACTATTGGTATATACACTCCAATGATCAGCTCTTAGCAGCCCATGTGAGTCACCTAACACATGTGGGAACCATCATTTGGCAACTAACATGAAATATCTCATAAAATTACAAAAATATGAGTAATCATTCATGACTTATTTACATGAAAACAAAATTACATATCCTTTATATCTAATCCATACACCAACGACCAAAAACACCTAAAAACACTTTCATTCTTCAATTTTCTTCATCTAATTGATCTCTCTCAAGTTCTATCTTCAAGTTCTAAGTGTTCTTCATATATTCTACAAGTTCTAGTTACATAAAATCAAGAATACTTTCAAGTTTGCTACCTCACTTCCAATCTTGTAAGGTGATCATCCAACCTTAAGAAATCTTTGTTTATTACAGTAGGTTATCATTCTAATACAAGGTAATAATCATATTC
This sequence comes from Rutidosis leptorrhynchoides, assembly GCF_046630445.1. Lineage (NCBI taxonomy): Eukaryota > Viridiplantae > Streptophyta > Magnoliopsida > Asterales > Asteraceae > Rutidosis > Rutidosis leptorrhynchoides. Next base: position 553,609,741 of record NC_092336.1, on the reverse strand, counting down.
AAACTTTGGTTCAATTTCTATAACTATAACAATCTTATTTCAAGTGATGATCTTACTTGAACTTGTTTTCGTGTCATGATTCTGCTTCAAGAACTTCGAGCCATCCAAGGATCCGTTGAAGCTAGATCCATTTTTCTATTTTCCAGTAGGTTTATCCAAGGAAATTAAGGTAGTAATGATGTTCATAACATCATTCGATTCATACGTATAAAGCTATCTTATTCGAAGGTTTAAACTTGTAATCACTAGAACATAGTTTAGTTAATTCTAAACTTGTTCGCAAACAAAAGTTAATCCTTCTAACTTGACTTTTAAAATCAACTAAACACATGTTCTATATCTATATGACATGCTAACTTAATGATTTAAAACCTGGAAACACGAAAAACACCGTAAAACCGGATTTACGCCGTCGTAGTAACACCGCGGGCTGTTTTGGGTTAGTTAATTAAAAACTATGATAAACTTTGATTTAAAAGTTGTTATTCTGAGAAAATGATTTTTATTATGAACATGAAACTATATCCAAAAATTATGGTTAAACTCAAAGTGGAAGTATGTTTTCTAAAATGGTCATCTAGACGTCGTTCTTTCGACTGAAATGACTACCTTTACAAAAACGACTTGTAACTTATTTTTCTGACTATAAACCTATACTTTTTCTGTTTAGATTCATAAAATAGAGTTCAATATGAAACCATAGCAATTTGATTCACTCAAAACGGATTTAAAATGAAGGAGTTATGGGTAATTTTAGCTACGTGAAAATTGGTAACAAATCTATTCCAACCATAACTTAATCAACTTGTATTGTATATTATGTAAGCTTGAGATACCATAGACACGTATACAATGTTTCGACCTATCATGTCGACACATCTATATATATTTCGGAACAACCATAGACACTCTATATGTGAATGTTGGAGTTAGCTATACAGGGTTGAGGTTGATTCCAAAATATATATAGTTTGAGTTGTGATCAATACTGAGATACGTATACACTGGGTCGTGGATTGATTCAAGATAATATTTATCGATTTATTTCTGTACATCTAACTGTGGACAACTAGTTGTAGGTTACTAATGAGGACAGCTGACTTAAGAAACTTAAAACATCAAAATATATTAAAAGTGTTGTAAATATATTTTGAACATACTTTGATATATATGTATATATTGTTATAGGTTCGTGAATCAACCAGTGGCCAAGTCTTACTTCCCGACGAAGTAAAAATCTGTGAAAGTGAGTTATAGTCCCACTTTTAAAATCTAATATTTTTGGGATGAGAATACATGCAGGTTTTATAAATGATTTACAAAATAGACACAAGTACGTGAAACTACATTCTATGGTTGAATTATCGAAATTGAATATGCCCCTTTTTATTAAGTCTGGTAATCTAAGAATTAGGGAACAGACACCCTAATTGACGCGAATCCTAAAGATAGATCTATTGGGCTTAACAAACCCCATCCAAAGTACCAGATGCTTTAGTACTTCGAAATTTATATCATATCCAAAGGGTGTCCCGGAATGATGGGGATATTCTTATATATGCATCTTGTTAATGTCGGTTACCAGGTGTTCACCATATGAATGATTTTTATCTCTATGTATGGGATGTGTATTGAAATATGAAATCTTGTGGTCTATTATTATGATTTGATATATATAGGTTAAACCTATAACTCACCAACATTTTTGTTGACGTTTTAAGCATGTTTATTCTCAGGTGATTATTAAGAGCTTCCGCTGTCGCATACTTAAATAAGGACGAGATTTGGAGTCCATGATTGTATGATATTGTGTAAAAACTGCATTCAAGAAACTTATTTTGTTGTAACATATTTGTATTGTAAACCATTATGTAATGGTTGTGTGTAAACAGAATATTTTAGATTATCATTATTTGATAATCTACGTAAAGCTTTTTAAACCTTTATTGATGAAATAAAGGTTATGGTTTGTTTTAAAATGAATGCAGTCTTTGAAAAACGTCTCATATAGAGGTCAAAACCTCGCAACGAAATCAATTAATATGGAACGTTTTTAATCAATAAGAACGGGACATTTCAGTTGGTATCCGAGCGTTGGTCTTAGAGAACCAGAATTTTGCATTAGTGTGTCTTATCGAGTTTGTTAGGATGCATTAGTGAGTCTGGACTTCGACCGTGTTTACTTGAAAAATGATTGCTTAACAAATTTTGTTGGAAACTATATATTTTTAACATGTGAATATTATGTGATATATTAATCTCTTAACGCGTTTGATATTATGTGATAGATGTCTACCTCTAGAACAAGTCCCATTGACTCACCTAATAATAATGAAGAGTCAAATGTAAATTGGAATGATTCGTGGACTGATTCACAAGTTCCCGAAGAGGAACCGGAAGAAGAGTCGGAACCAGAAGAAGAATCGGAACCGGAAGAAGAATCGGAACCGGATGAAGAAATAGAACCGGTGGGGGAAATAATAAAACGGTTAAGTAAAAGAAAATCCTCAACCAACCGACCAAGGTTAATTATTGTCAATGGTGTTTCCGCCAAGGAAGCAAAATATTGGGAGGATTACCAATTCTCCGATGAATCGGATTCCGATGAGAATTCCGATGATGTTATAGAAATTACCCCAACTGAATTTAAAAAGGAAAAACAAAATAATAAGGGAAAGGGCATAAAAATAGAGAAATCTAATTCCAACCCCGATGAACTTTATATGTATCGTCAACCCCCGAAGTCCTTAAGTTGTAACAATGACCCGGGAACCTCTAAACCACCAGGTTTTTCTAAACCAATGTGGAAAACGACGGCTCGTATTAGGGAAACATCATATATCCCTAGAAACTTGGCAAAATGAACCAAAACCGAAGAAGAAGAAACGAGCGAGTCGAAATAAGATAGTTGTATTCGTGTGGTGTAATATATGTAATATAGTGTGCTTATGCTTTATGATATATGTAAAAATTGCTTGTATTAATAAGTATTTTTTTATGAATCTAACTCTTGTCTATTTTACAGTATAAAAACACAAAATGGATAGACAACCCAATATTTTAAGAGACCTACCCGGAGACATGATTGATGAAATCTTGTCTAGAGTCGGTCAGAATTCCTCGGCACAACTATTTAAGGCGAGATCAGTTTGTAAGACATTCGAAGAACGTTTCAAGAATGCCTTGGTTTATAAAAGGCTTTCGTTCGAAAGATGGGGGATATCACATTGGGAAACCCATAAGTTACGATGTGTTTACTTTGACGCATATATTGCGGGGAACCCAAATGCTATTTTACGCAACGGGTTAAGAAATTATTTTGACTCAGTATATCCGAATATAGGACTTCGTGATTTAGAAAAAGCGAATAACATGCAACATAAAGAAGCATGTTATGCTTACGGATTAGTAATGTTCGCTTCTCACCAAAGTGAGAACAAGAACATCGGGCTACAACTATTAAATAAAACGTTCCCACAAGTGACGGAGTCGGTAATTGGGGTAAGAAATGAGGTTTTTAGGTTATTACGAGACTGTTGGTCATTACGTAACCCTCGTCCCTTTGACGACGTTACAATACGCTGTCTTATCAACGGCCATAACGGTTATGTTCCACAAGACCAAGGATGGGAAGTAGTCCTAGTAAAACCAGAATGTATGACTTGTTTCTGGACGTATGAATTACGTGTCTTTATTGCCTTTGCTGAACGACTTGTGTACTAGCTAGAATTATCTTCACAACTATCTTGTATCAAAGTTATTGTGTGCTATATTTCATGCTTTATGTAAAATAAGCGGTATTGTAAGTTTGTAAAATATTGTATAAAAGTTTGAACGCGAAATATTATTACAATCAGTTTTTCATATAGAATTGTAGTAGTTGAATTGTATATTAGCTACTAAGTATGAACTTAACGGGTAGGTACTACCCGAATTTAAACTTATAAAACGCTAATATGAAGAAAAAACTTTTATAAATGAGTTCATATTATGCTACGAAATACTATTAACTACTCTTAATATTCTGTATGATTAACTTGTCCCATTTGACTATTTTGAAGGAAATGGAACCGACTACTCGACACACCGTGAATATGAATGAAGAGGAATTCCGTACTTTTCTAGCTTCAAACATAGCCGCAGTACAGGCTGTGCTACATACCAACAATAACCTTGGATCTGGCAGTACAGGAAATCGTGCAGGATGCACCTACAAAGAATTCACTGCCTGCAAACCTTTGGAATTTGATGGAACCGAAGGACCGATCGGATTGAAACGGTGGACCGAGAAGGTCGAATCGGTGTTTGCCATAAGTAAGTGTACTGAAGAGGACAAAGTGAAGTACGCTACGCATACCTTCACAGGTTCTGCGTTAACATGGTGGAATACCTATCTAGAGCAAGTGGGACAAGATGATGTGTACGCACTACCGTGGTCAGCATTCAAGCACATGATGAACGAGAAGTACCATCCTAGAACCGAGGTCAATAAGCTCAAGACAGAACTTAGAGGGTTACGAACCCAAGAATTTGATATTACCACGTACGAAAGACGATTCACAGAATTGTGCCTATTGTGTCCGGGAGCATTCGAAGATGAGGAAGAGAAGATCGACGCGTTTGTGAAAGGATTATCGGAAAGAATCCAAGAAGATATAAGTTCACACGAGCCCGCCTCCATACAACAGGCATGTAGAATGGCTCACAAACTAGTGAACCAGATTGAAGAAAGAATTAAAGAACAGACTGCTGAAGAGGCCAATGTGAAGCAAGTCAAAAGAAAGTGGGAGGAAAACGGTGATAAGAATCACCAATACAACAACAACAGCAATTACAACAATAATCGCAACAATTATCCCAACAATCGCAACATCAATCGTAACTACAACAAACGGCCCAACAACAACAACAACAACAACAACAACAGCAACTACAACAATCATCCCAACAACAATAATAACCGCAACAACAACAACAATCAGAAGCAGCTATGCCAAAGGTGTGAAAAGTATCACTCGGGGTTCTGCACCAAATTTTGCAACAAGTGTAAAAGAAATGGTCATAGCGCTGCGAAGTGTGAGGTCTACGGACCAGGGGTTAATAGAACGAAAGGAACAAATGGTGCCGGAATGAGTAATGGCGGAGCAAGTAGTGTCGGAGCAAGTTATGCCAATGTAGTTTGTTATAAATGTGGAAAACCGGGCCACATTATTAGAAATTTCCCGAACCAGGAGAACACGAATGGACAAGGCCGCGGAAGAGTTTTCAATATTAATGCGGCAGAGGCACAGGAAGACCCGGAGCTTATTACAGGTACGTTTCTTATTGACAATAAACCTGCTTACGTTTTATTTGATTCGGGTGCGGATAGAAGCTATATGAGTAGAGATTTTTGTGCTAAATTAAGTTGTCCATTGACGCCTTTGGATAGTAAATTTTTACTCGAATTAGCAAATGGTAAATTAATTTCAGCAGATAATATATGTCGGAATCGAGAAATTAAACTGGTTAGCGAAACATTTAAGATTGATTTGATACCAGTAGAGTTAGGGAGTTTTGATGTGATAATCGGTATGGACTGGTTGAAAGAAGTGAAAGCAGAGATCGTTTGTTACAAAAATGCAATTCGTATTATACGAGAAAAAGGAAAACCCTTAATGGTGTACGGAGAAAAGGGCAACACGAAGCTACATCTTATTAGTAATTTGAAGGCACAAAAACTAATAAGAAAAGGTTGCTATGCTGTTCTAGCACACGTCGAGAAAGTACAAACTGAAGAAAAGAGCATCAATGATGTTCCCATTGCAAAAGAATTTCCCGATGTATTTCCAAAAGAATTACCGGGATTACCCCCACATCGATCCGTTGAATTTCAAATAGATATTGTACCAGGAGCTGCACCAATAGCTCGTGCTCCTTACAGACTCACACCCAGCGAGATGAAAGAACTACAAAGCCAATTACAAGAACTTTTAGAGCGTGGTTTCATTCGACCAAGCACATCACCGTGGGGAGCTCCTGTTTTATTTGTCAAGAAGAAAGATGGTACATTCAGGTTGTGTATCGACTACCGAGAGTTGAACAAACTTACCATCAAGAACCGCTACCCACTACCGAGAATCGACGACTTATTTGATCAACTACAAGGCTCGTCTGTTTATTCAAAGATTGACTTACGTTCCGGGTATCATCAAATGCGGGTAAAAGAAGATGATATTCCAAAGACTGCTTTCAGAACACGTTACGGTCATTACGAGTTTATGGTCATGCCGTTTGATTTAACTAATGCACCAGCTGTGTTCATGGACCTTATGAACCGAGTGTGTGGACCATACCTTGACAAGTTTGTCATTGTTTTCATTGATGACATACTTATTTACTCAAAGAATGACCAAGAACACGGTGAACATTTGAGAAAGGTGTTAGAAGTATTGAGGAAGGAAGAATTGTACGCTAAGTTTTCAAAGTGTGCATTTTGGTTGGAAGAAGTTCAATTCCTCGGTCACATAGTGAACAAAGAAAGTATTAAGGTGGATCCGGCAAAGATAGAAACGGTTGAAAAGTGGGAAACCCCGAAAACTCCGAAACACATACGCCAGTTTTTAGGACTAGCTGGTTACTACAGAAGGTTCATCCAAGACTTTTCCAGAATAGCAAAACCCTTGACTGCATTAACGCATAAAGGGAAGAAATTTGAATGGAAGGATGAACAAGAGAAAGCGTTTCAGTTATTGAAGAAAAAGCTAACTACGGCACCTATATTGTCATTGCCTGAAGGGAATGATGATTTTGTGATTTATTGTGACGCATCAAAGCAAGGTCTTGGTTGTGTATTAATGCAACGAACGAAGGTGATTGCTTATGCGTCTAGACAATTGAAGATTCACGAGCAAAATTATACAACGCATGATTTGGAATTAGGCGCGGTTGTTTTTGCATTAAAGACTTGGAGGTACTACTTATATGGGGTCAAAAGTATTATATATACCGACCACAAAAGTCTTCAACACATATTTAATCAGAAACAACTGAATATGAGGCAGCGTAGGTGGATTGAATTGTTGAATAATTACGACTTTGAGATTCGTTACCACCCGGGGAAGGCAAATATGGTAGCCGATGCCTTGAGCAGGAAGGACAGAGAACCCATTCGAGTAAAATCTATGAATATAATGATTCATAATAACCTTACTACTCAAATAAAGGAGGCGCGACAAGGAGTTTTAAAAGAAGGAAATTTAAAGGATGAAATACCCAAAGGATCGGAGCAGCATCTTAATATTCGAGAAGACGGAACCCGGTATAGGGCTGAAAGGATTTGGGTACCAAAATTTGGAGATATGAGAGAAATGGTACTTAGAGAAGCTCATAAAACCATATACTCAATACATCCTGGAACGGGGAAGATGTACAAGGATCTCAAGAAATATTTTTGGTGGCCGGGTATGAAAGCCGATGTTGCTAAATATGTAGGAGAATGTTTGACGTGTTCTAAGGTCAAAGCTGAGCATCAGAAACCATCAGGTCTACTTCAACAACCCGAAATCCCGGAATAGAAATGGGAAAACATTACCATGGATTTCATCACTAAATTGCCAAGGACTGCAAGTGGTTTTGATACTATTTGGGTAATAGTTGATCGTCTCACCAAATCAGCACACTTCTTGCCAATAAGAGAAGATGACAAGATCAAGAAGTTAGCACGACTGTATTTGAAGGAAGTTGTCTCCAGACATGGAATACCAATCTCTATTATCTCTGATAGGGATGGTAGATTTATTTCAAGATTCTGGCAGACATTACAGCAAGCATTAGGAACTCGTCTAGACATGAGTACTGCCTATCATCCACAAACTGATGGGCAGAGCGAAAGGACGATACAAACGCTTGAAGACATGCTACGAGCATGTGTTATTGATTTCCGAAACAGTTGGGATCGACATCTACCATTAGCAGAATTTTCCTTCAACAACAGCTACCATTCAAGCATTGAGATGGCGCCGTTTGAAGCACTTTATGGTAGAAAGTGCAGGTCTCCGATTTGTTGGAGTGAAGTGGGGGATAGACAGATTACGGGTCCGGAGATTATACAAGAAACTACCGAGAAGATCATCCAAATTCAACAACGGTTAAAAACCGCCCAAAGTCGACAAAAGAGCTATGCTGACATTAAAAGAAAAGATATAGAATTTGAAATTGGAGAGATGGTCATGCTTAAAGTTGCACCTTGGAAAGGCGTTGTTCGATTTGGTAAACGAGGAAAATTAAATCCAAGGTATATTGGACCATTCAAGATTATTGATCGTGTCGGACCAGTAGCTTACCGACTTGAGTTACCTCAACAACTCGCAGCTGTACATAACACTTTCCACGTCTCGAATTTGAAGAAATGTTTTGCTAAAGAAGATCTCACTATTCCGTTAGATGAAATCCAAATCAACGAAAAACTTCAATTCATCGAAGAACCCGTCGAAATAATGGATCGTGAGGTTAAAAGACTTAAGCAAAACAAGATACCAATTGTTAAGGTTCGATGGAATGCTCGTAGAGGACCCGAGTTCACCTGGGAGTGTGAAGATCAGATGAAGAAGAAATACCCACATCTATTTCCAGAAGATTCATCAACACCTTCAACAGCTTAAAATTGCGGGACGAAATTTATTTAACGGGTAGGTACTGTAGTGACCCGAACTTTTTCATGTTTATATATATTAATTGAGATTGATATTTACATGATTAAATGTTTCCAACATGTTAAGCAATCAAACTTGTTAAGACTTGATTAATTGAAATATGTTTCATATAGACAATTGACCACCCAAGTTGACCGGTGATTCACGAACGTTAAAACTTGTAAAAACTATATGATGACATATATATGGATATATATATAGCTAACATGATACTATGATAAGTAAACATATCATTAAGTATATTAACAATGAACTACATATGTAAAAACAAGACTACTAACTTAATGATTTTTAAACGAGACATATATGTAACGATTATCGTTGTAAAGACATTTAATGTATATATATATATCATATTAAGAGATATTCATACATGATAATATCATGATAATATAATAATTTAAAATCTCATTTGATATTATAAACATTGGGTTAACAACATTTAACAAGACCGTTAACCTAAAGGTTTAAAAACAACACTTACATGTAACGACTAACGATGACTTAACGACTCAGTTAAGATGTATATACATGTAGTGTTTTAATATGTATTTATACACTTTTGAAAGACTTCAATACACTTATCAAAATACTTCTACTTAACAAAAATGCTTACAATTACATCCTCGTTCAGTTTCATCAACAATTCTACTCGTATGCACCCGTATTCGTACTCGTACAATACACAGCTTTTAGATGTATGTACTATTGGTATATACACTCCAATGATCAGCTCTTAGCAGCCCATGTGAGTCACCTAACACATGTGGGAACCATCATTTGGCAACTAGCATGAAATATCTCATAAAATTACAAAAATATGAGTAATCATTCATGACTTATTTACATGAAAACAAAATTACATATCCTTTATATCTAATCCATACACCAACGACCAAAAACACCTACAAACACTTTCATTCTTCAATTTTCTTCATCTAATTGATCTCTCTCAAGTTCTATCTTCAAGTTCTAAGTGTTCTTCATATATTCTACAAGTTCTAGTTACATAAAATCAAGAATACTTTCAAGTTTGCTACCTCACTTCCAATCTTGTAAGGTGATCATCCAACCTTAAGAAATCTTTGTTTCTTACAGTAGGTTATCATTCTAATACAAGGTAATAATTATATTCAAACTTTGGTTCAATTTCTATAACTATAACAATTTTATTTCAAGTGATGATCTTACTTGAACTTGTTTTCGTGTCATGATTCTGCTTCAAGAACTTCGAGCCATCCAAGGATCCGTTGAAGCTAGATCCATTTTTCTCTTTTCCAGTAGGTTTATTCAAGGAAATTAAGGTAGTAATGATGTTCATAACATCATTCGATTCATACGTATAAAGCTATCTTATTCGAAGGTTTAAACTTGTAATCACTAGAACATAGTTTAGTTAATTCTAAACTTGTTCGCAAACAAAAGTTAATCCTTCTAACTTGACTTTTAAAATCAACTAAACACATGTTCTATATCTATATGACATGCTAACTTAATGATTTAAAACCTGGAAACACGAAAAACACCGTAAAACCGGATTTACGCCGTCGTAGTAACACCGCGGGCTGTTTTGGGTTAGTTAATTAAAAACTATGATAAACTTTGATTTAAAAGTTGTTATTCTGAGAAAATGATTTTTATTATGAACATGAAACTATATCCAAAAATTATGGTTAAACTCAAAGTGGAAGTATGTTTTCTAAAATGGTCATCTAGACGTCGTTCTTTCGACTGAAATGACTACCTTTACAAAAACGACTTGTAACTTATTTTTCTGACTATAAACCTATACTTTTTCTGTTTAGATTCATAAAATAGAGTTCAATATGAAACCATAGCAATTTGATTCACTCAAAACGGATTTAAAATGAAGGAGTTATGGGTAAAACAAGATTGGATAATTTTTCTCATTTTAGCTACGTGAAAATTGGTAACAAATCTATTCCAACCATAACTTAATCAACTTGTATTGTATATTATGTAATCTTGAGATGCCATAGACACGTATACAATGTTTCGACCTATCATGTCGACACATCTATATATATTTCGGAACAACCATAGACACTCTATATCTGAATGTTGGAGTTAGCTATACAGGGTTGAGGTTGATTCCAAAATATATATAGTTTGAGTTGTGATCAATACTGAGATACGTATACACTGGGTCGTGGATTGATTCAAGATAATATTTATCGATTTATTTCTGTACATCTAACTGTGGACAACTAGTTGTAGGTTACTAACGAGGACAGCTGACTTAAGAAACTTAAAACATCAAAATATATTAAAAGTGTTGTAAATATATTTTGAACATACTTTGATATATATGTATATATTGTTATAGGTTCGTGAATCAACCAGTGGCCAAGTCTTACTTCCCGACGAAGTAAAAATCTGTGAAAGTGAGTTATAGTCCCACTTTTAAAATCTAATATTTTTGGGATGAGAATACATGCAGGTTTTATAAATGATTTACAAAATAGACACAAGTACGTGAAACTACATTCTATGGTTGAATTATCGAAATTGAATATGCCCCTTTTTATTAAGTCTGGTAATCTAAGAATTAGGGAACAGACACCCTAATTGACGCGAATCCTAAAGATAGATCTATTGGGCTTAACAAACCCCATCCAAAGTACCAGATGCTTTAGTACTTCGAAATTTATATCATATCCGAAGGGTGTCCCGGAATGATGGGGATATTCTTATATATGCATCTTGTTAATGTCAGTTACCAGGTGTTCACCATATGAATGATTTTTATCTCTATGTATGGGATGTGTATTGAAATATGAAATCTTGTGGTCTATTATTATGATTTGATATATATAGGTTAAACCTATAACTCACCAACATTTTTGTTGACGTTTTAAGCATGTTTATTCTCAGGTGATTATTAAGAGCTTCCGCTGTCGCATACTTAAATAAGGACGAGATTTGGAGTCCATGATCGTATGATATTGTGTAAAAACTGCATTCAAGAAACTTATTTTGTTGTAACATATTTGTATTGTAAACCATTATGTAATGGTTGTGTGTAAACAGGATATTTTAGATTATCATTATTTGATAATCTACGTAAAGCTTTTTAAACCTTTATTGATGAAATAAAGGTTATGGTATGTTTTAAAATGAATGCAGTCTTTGAAAAACGTCTCATATAGAGGTCAAAACCTCGCAACGAAATCAATTAATATGGAACGTTTTTAATCAATAAGAACGGGACATTTCAGTGTCCCTGTACATAATTTCACCCCTGTTTTAATTATTCTAGTGACTATTAATCCATTCCCGTGTCCGGTTAAATGAACGATTATTCGTACATAAAAATACCCCGCCCATCGTGTCCGATTGAGTGTATATGGTAATTTATAGGGACGCCCAATTGTAAATCTTTATATTAACATTAACAAACTATCATTTAGTTAAACAAATATAAAGCCCATTAATAGCCCATAGTCTAATTTCCACAAGTGTCGTTCTTTTGTCCAAACCCCAATTATGGTACAAAGCCCAATTACCCAATTTTAGTGATTAGCCCAACATCATGATTACTTTGTTTTAAATAAGCATAATAATAACTTAGCTACGAGACATTAATGTAAAAAGGTTGATCATAACTTACAATGATTAAAAATAGCGTAGTGTTACACGGACAGAATTTTGACTTACACCCTTACAACATTCACTAACATACCCTTATTATTAGAATTATAATTAAAATTAAAATATAAATTATAAATATATATATATGTTTTACGTATGAGAAAAGAGAAAGATAGATTATGATTTTTGGTGCACCAAAGCTCGATTTTTATAGGCATGTGGGCTGGAACTGGGGCTCATGCGATCGCATGGATTTATGCCTTCCAGGCCATGCGATCGCATGGCCAGCTGGGGAGGCTCATTTTTGGTTGTTTTCTTCTGCCGACGGTTTTATAAATAATATAATATATTAAATAATTATAAGAATTATTTAAATATTATATTATATTTATGTTCATAGTTGACTTGTAATTTTTAGTCCGTTGCGTCGAGCGTTGAGAGTTGACTTTGGTCCCGGTTCCGGATTTTCGAACGTCCTTGCGTATAATTTAATATCTTGTACTTTGCGTTTTGAATCTTGTACTCTTGTAATTTCGAGACGTTTCTTATCAATAATTGGAACCTCTTTGATTGTATTTTGTACTTTTGAGCTTTTTGGTCGTTTGCGTCTTCAATTCGTCGAATCTGTCTTTTGTCTTCACCTTTTATTATTTAAACGAATATCACTTGTAAATAGAACAATTGCAACTAAAATCTTGTCTTTCTTGAGGAATAATGCTATGAAATATATGTTCGTTTTTAGCATTATCACTGATGGTGCTACTGTTACTGCCGGTGCTGCTGCTGGTGCTTGTAACCCTTGCACCATATTCTCTAAAGCCACTATCCGAGCACGAAGCTCGTTAACTTCTTCTGTTACACCGGGGTGATTGTCGGTTTGGACGAGCGGATGAATAAGATCCAAAATTCGAGATAGTATATAATCATGACGAGATACTCTGGAGATGAGAGAGAAAATGGTATTACGAACAGGTTCGCCGGTAAGTGCTTCAGGTTCTTCGCCAAGAGGGCAATGTGGTGGATGGAAGGGATCGCCTTCTTCTTGTCTCCAATGATTAAGTAGACTACGAACTTATCCCCAATTCATCCAGAATAGGTGATGGCTGATTGGTTGATCCATTCCGGTTACACTGTCTTCGGAGTTCAGGTGAATATCCATATCGGAATAGCTGTCGGAATTTAAGGAATTTGAACTAGATACGGGATCCATCTTGTATAATTAGAGAGATGATTTTTGATATGAAATAGATTATAGAATTTATATTGGTACTCTTCAATACATATTTTACATATGTATATATAATACCAAAATCCCTTAAATTACGGAGAAATTTTCGGAATATGTCAGGAAAAGTTTACAGTAACAGATATGCTAAGATATGAATTTTGTCGGTACACTATCTATGCAGTAAATGCAGTAAGACGTGTTTAGACTTAAGATGATTAACAGGTAATTTCTAACAAGAAATGATAAGCAAAAATTGGTAAAAACAGATACGGTCATAGTCCAGACTCACTAATGCATCCTAACAATTACTAGTTAAACACACTAATGAAAATTCTGGTTCCCTATGATCTCAAGCTCTGATACCAACTGTGACGATCCTTCCAAATCCCTTTGGACGAATACATCATTCATTGATTCCATAGTGAGGTTTTGACCTCTATATGATACGTTTTGTAAACATTGCATTCTTTTCAAAAGGTACACAATAAATGAATATCAATTTCTAAGGTTTTCAATGTTTGATGATTTCTACATATAGACAATCACCATAAATAATAGTTTACCATAATACATTCCTTGACAATGCAGTCAAAATAAGATACACGGTAATGATTTTATGAATGCACAGTTTTCTTGAATAAAGCATGTATGACTCCATGCACATAGCTTGTATCACATATAAGCAAACAGCGGAAGACTTCTAGAAACCTGAGAATAAACATGCTTAAAAGTGTCAACACAAAGGTTGGTGAGTTCATAGTTTTAATGTTGCGCATAATCTATATATAAAAGTGAATCACAAGTTTTCAATTGTTTCATCCAGAAACGTTTATCAAAATATTCTACGAAATTGAGCACCCTGGTAACTAACTTAACGTATATATAATTTATACCCTTTGTATAATCATCTTAATAATACACGCAAACCAACGTGTACGCTTCTCAAATAGCATACGTCCGTTAAAAGACTAGTGCTCTAGCTCGAACGGGGATATCAAGCCCTATGGATCCATATATAACTACTCGCGCCTACCAGTTCTTATAACCGGCAGTTACTAGTTACCAAAGCTAAGGGATTTTCGATTCAAACTCGGTGTAGAATTTAGTATGTACTTGTATCCATTGCGTTTAAAACAAAGTGCATGTATTCTCAGCCCAAAAATATATATATTGCAAAAGCAATTAAAAATGGATCTATAAACTCAAATTAGCAGCACATAAGGTCATTCACCAAAAAGTGACCGAAACTCGGAATGCAAAATTAATCGTAGATCTCAACCTAGAGAACATATGTTGATCAATACATGTCTAATAAGGTATGTTAGGTCATAGTGTATCACAATCCTAATGCTCGAGACCGACATGTGAAAGTTAACAAAAGTCATTTCAAAAGTCAACCTGACCCAATATGATCTTTAAATCTATACATGTTTATTATATTAACATAGTATAAGTCTTGATAGTTGAACGAATTTATAGTTTATCAAACTCAAAACATTATTTATTTCAAGAGTTATATTGTATTTGAATGATCATGGCAATTGGATATATTTTAACATTTCATATAGTTTTCCAATACTTGTAAAATCATATTATAGTGTTTATAAAGCTTTAAAACATGATAAGACAGTCAACTTTGACAATTGTTCAACAAGACGAGACGTGTCTTATATAGAAATTCATTTACTCGATTAGTAATATCTAAAAATCCAATTTATCAATCTCATAGACAAGTTGTTTAAATATTAATTTAGAGTTTCAAACACAATTTCAATTAACGTCATACATAATTCAGTTGACCATATCTTTTAATTCGTTCATCGAAATCACGCGATTTCTAAATGAAACGTTAATAATTTTTCGCCACCTTTCCAAAAACATGCATATCATATACTTTATATCCGTAGGATGTGTATCAAATTCGTGATTCATTATACACTATAAAACGACGAAATTAAATATACAAGCATGCATAATCATATATACTCGAGCACTGGTCAAGGATACACTATTAATATATAAAAGATAAGATATAAATGCTTACGTATCAATATTGTGATTCAATATTGCAGAAAAGTACGTAGAAGCAACGGAGATGACAAACACTAAATTGACCTCACGAGCATACCCATGAACCATACCCATCACCTCCATAGCTATAACCCATAATTTCCTTAGCCCTATCCTACTCGCAAAACCCGTCTTGAAATAATTGGTTCATGACTTCGTCGTAGTATTTTATGTATAATACTAATAATAAAACTAATAATAATACTAATATTAATAATATAAGACTAATAATATTAATCTTTAATAATAATAATAATAATAATAATAATAATAATAATAATAATAATAATAAAATAAATAATCTATTACGGAGTGTATGTTTTAGAGAGATAGATAGTTAAAGTGATTCAGGAACCAGTCGTCGAATGCATTTTAAAGACATTTGTTGCACCTAACCTCCATGCACTCGCATGGAGAGTGTGCTTGTAGATCATGCACTCGCATGAAGTTAGAATTAGGACACAATGTTTTGTTTTTCTTTACCGACACCATTTTTATATTATTTATATATATAATATATTTAATTCATATAATTAATTATATATTATATTATATTTACGTGCATAGTTAAATTGTAATTTTTGTTCAAATGACTCGTACGTTGTCACTCGACTCATGTACCACTTTTGATTTTTCGAACGCACTTTCGTACGTTTAGAAAACTAGCCTTTTACGTTACGCGACGTGTACCCTTATCAATAATTTGACTTACTTATCAAAAAAATTACCTTATAATAAATGTAACTTATAAAATTGAGCGTTGTGGTCATTTGCTTCTATAAATCAGTGACTCGTTGTTTGTCAAAATATATTATTTTAAATCAGGACGTTTTATGACTAAGTTAATATATATATATATATATATATATATATATATATATATATATATATATATATATATATATATATATATATATATATATATATATATATATATATATATATATATATATATATATATATATATATATATATATATATATATTATTTATAATCATAAATTTGTACGTAATATATATGTTTGAAATATTTATCTAATGATATAAAGATAAAGTTTAAATTTGTTCGGAAATTTTCGGGTCATCACAGATTAATTAAGTAATAAAGTGTTTCCCTGTTTTTTTAGCAAGTGTGTTATGAATGTTCCGAGAAGAAGGTGTTGACGTGGTACTAATGTGACAATTAGTTTTGAAAACGAAGTTACTGATATATGATCCCGTTCTTGAGAGAAAATGAGTGATTCACAGAAATTGTTACAAATGCCCTTAGAAAAGCATATTATCCTCATTCTGAATTCTATTAAAGTCTGAAAGTTACATATTAAATATCATTTTTGGGACATTAATACACTAACCATTTGTGATTAGTGTAGACAAGGGCAATTGGTGAGTACGTTACATATTTTTATTCAGCTAAATTTTTTTCCCGAAAGGCAAGAATATATTAACACAAGCCCGCTAAGGGGGGAAAACCCGAACAATCAAAACATGAACAACACGAAACGAAAAAGTATAAGTTGCAGAGAAGGCAACTACTAAACTATTACATCACACAAGACAAGACCATGGATTCGAGATCCAACCTAGCCAATCCAACCTATGATTCTTTAAACGAGACGAAATCCATTCAAATGATTTGAGTTGAATTTCCATCAAACCCGTCACACCACACCAAGAGGAATTAGAGAACACCTTTTGATTACAGTTCTTCCATATCATGTATCCGCATGTCCACTCAATAGATTACCAAATAAGCGACCAAAGCAGAGATAGAGAATGGTTGCATTTGCCTCTAAACAATTCGCTAATGCTCAAGTTTGAAACCGCCCCTAGACCCCACCAATTATAAACACGAACCCAAATGTCCATCGCGTAACGACAAAAGATTAACGAATGATCAATAGATTCCACATCATCATCACATAGAGGGCATCTAACGGAATCCAAGTCAATACCTCTTTTATCTAGTTCGATACGTACCGGGATCCGTCTTTTTAATGCTCTCCATATGAAGTTTGCAACTTTGAGTGGAACAAAATTATTCTTCAAAAATTCTTCATTGCTTGCAAACGACCCATAGTTGAGAATCCTTTCTTCTATAACACTTGATAACCTCTTTGTAGAAAATAAACCATTACCCGCTAAGTTCCACTTCCACGAATCCATAGCCTTATCTTGTTTCACATAATTGTTTAGTAGCTCCATAAGAGAGTCAAGATCATTGATGGCTCGACCCGAAATAACTCTTTTCCACCGAAAGTTACAAACAAAACTATGATTGCTCCAAGTAATCCGGTCTTGAACTCTTGCCTTCGAATCTTCATCCAAATGAAATAGCTTCGTGAACCTTTGCTTTAGTGGTGTACCGCAACGCCATGAATCATTCCAAAAATCCGTGTCCGCACCATCACTAATTACCTTTATAAAGGAGGATGCCAATTTCTCGATCATGGTATCTGCACGCAGAATTTTGGACCAAACACTACCCACCCCTATCGACCCCGAAGGACCCGTAGGAGGAAGTAGCCCGTTAGAACCATAGATACTCTTGATAATCGTGACCCAAAAAGCATTAGGTTCCATCTTTGCCCGCCAAAACCATTTTCCCAAAAGAGCGAGATTTTTTCCCCTTAAAGACCCAATATTAAGACCCCCATAATCATAAGGTAATAGACATTCATCCCATTTGACCCACGACAATTTAGAGCTCTCATCCGTCCCGTCCCAAAAGAAATTTCTTCTAATACTCTCTAAATTTTTTAAAACACTCAAGGGAGCACGAAATAAGGAGAAAAAATATAGTGGTAAACTACTAAGAACCGACTTAACAAGCGTTAATCTTCCACCATAAGAAATCGATCTTGCTTTCCAATTCGAGAGTTTCAAGTAGAATTTCTCAATCACGGGCTTCCAACTTTGCTCCTTACTCATGTTTTTACCAACCGGGAGACCAAGATAAATTAACGGGAGATCACCTACTTTACACCCAACACGAGAAGCCAATTTTTCAATATCAACACTAGCCACCCCTAATCCATACAACACACTTTTTTGAAAATTGATTTTGAGTCCCGATAGATTCTCGAAGCATTTAAGGATCTTCATGAGATTATAAAAGTTTTGGTTTTGCCATTCCCCAACGAAGATCGTATCATCCGCGAATTGTAGATGAGATAATCCTACCTTATCCTTCCCTACTTCTACCCCTCTATGAAGACCTTCATAACAAGATCGTTTAACTATAAGATTCAAACCCTCCGCCGCGATAAGAAATAGGAAAGGTGATAACAGGTTCCCTTGTCGAACCCCTCTCTCGATAAGAAATTCGTTGGTGGGTGAGCCGTTAACTAGAATCGATATCGAAGCCGATTTGAGACATGCATGAATCCACCTTCTCCATCTAACCCCAAACCCCATTCTATTCATCATATCTAGTAAGAAATCCCAACTCAAACTATCAAAGGCTTTCTCGAAATCAACTTTAAAGATGAGACTTTTCTTCCTTTTTCGCTTTAAATAATCAATGGCTTCATTTGCAATCAAGGAACCGTCTAGAATGTATCTTCCTTTAAGGTAGGCGCTTTGCTCATATCCAATAACTGAGGGTAGGACTTTCCTGATACGAATACAGAGCACTTTCGCTAGAATCTTGTAATAGAACCTATTAGACTTATGGGTCGATACTCATTAAGTCCTAGTGGATCACTATTTTTCGGAACTAACGTAATAAAGGAGGCATTACATCCTTTAGAGATCTCACAATTATCCCAAAACCAATCAAGTGCCTTCATAAGATCACCTTTAATTAAATCCCAATGAAGATTGAAGAACTTAAATTTGAAACCATCAGGGCCTGGCACTTTTGAACAGTCACACTCTTTTATCGCCTCTAACACTTCTTTTTCAGTGATTTTTCCTTCAATTTCCGCAGCGTGTTCACCACTTATTTTAGCTACGTCATCAGCAACCTGCACTCGAGAGTTGTGATCATGTACAGGAGCATTGCTGACCGCAGTATGGACAGCAGCAGAAGAGGTAGCAGATGCTCTCGGGAATGCAGCAGAGGCACCGGGATCTACAGAAACAGTAGCAGGCAGTACACGAATTGGAGCAGTCTGGATATTCGAGCAAAAAACAACAGCCTCATCAACACCATGCCCGATATAAGTCCCACCCACATACGACTGATTAGCAAACCGCATTCTACTAACACTTTTTCTCTGGTACTGTGCCTTGAAGTAATCATGGGTAGCTTGCTTCACCTCAATAGGATCCTCACACTAACTCCTATTTATGTTTAAACCCCTGATATTTCTTTTCAAATTTTTTCTTTTGAAGACCGAATGGAAATATTTGGAGTTTTCATCTCTGTCTTGGATCCATTTGACTCGAGATTTTTGCCTATCCATGTTTGCCTTAATCCTATCCTTCTCCAACCATTGCTTCCTAGTTTCTAACCAACTTCGCCTCTCCACATCACTTAGAACACGATTCTCCGCATACGACTCCCAATCACAAGCTTTCTTTTTGAGTTCTTGAATCTCGTTATCAATGTTACCGAAAGTAGATCTACTCCATTCTTTCAAGGCAAGTTTGACATTCTTAAGTTTGTTACGGAATACGCAATCATACCTATTTCCACCAACGTTAAGATTCCACTCTTCCTCCACCACTTTTTTAGATTCCTCGCCTACTAACCAATCATTGAATATCTTTGTTGGCTTTGGTCCATAATCAATTTCTCTATCTCTTAGGACTATGGGACAGTGATCCGATAACTTCCTTTCAAGAGCTAGAGCCGAGATGTCCCCCCAAGAATTATGAAAGATTTCGGAGACGAGGAATCTATCCAACTTGCTAAACTTCAACCCATTATCACAAATTCGCGTGAACTTCTTGCCACCTAATGGAACATCGATGAGTCGTGTCTTATGTATAAATTCATTGAACCATTTAGCCCGCCTTTCGATAAAGTCACAATTTTTCCTTTCACTTTGATCACGAACCTCATTAAAATCGCCACAAAGTACCCATTCCGCGTCATATGCGCCTAAAAAGATTCAAGGCTCGACCACATAGACAACTTATTAGCATCATCATGAGGACTGATAACGCCAAAATTATACATGTTTATTGCCGTTATTTCGATCCAAAGTTGTTCTATTTGTATGTAATTTTTGTACGTATGTATTGTAATTCATGTATATTTGTAAAAGTCCATTGTGAATGAATAAATGAAGACCAACAGCAAAAACAGAGTTAAAACGAAGATTGAGCGCGCAAAACAGCCCGAAACCACTGAAACAGATCCAAATGCGGTGCATCTCTCTTAGATGCGGCGCATCTATGCACTAAATAACTCCCGACAGTTTCAGATGCGGAGCATGCAGACTTCTGGACCAAAACAGCCTCAGATGCGGCGCATCTGAGATGGATGCAGCGCATCTAAGCCAGATGCAGCGCATCTGTTCCAGATGCGGCGCATCTGACCCCCTGCCGACAGTCCTGAGTGCATAATCGAGCTGGAATCTACTGAACGTAAAGAGATGCGGCGCATCCCAAAGAGATGCGGCGCATCTAGTCACTTTCTGGTCAAAATACCTAACTTTTGAGGCTATTTAATGGAGCCTTTGGTAACTTACTTGACACACCTTCACTACTACGTTCTCCCTCAGTTCTGAGACGATTTTCAAGGTTCAAGGAAGGCTGCAAGTCAATCTCCACTCTTTCGACATCAAGATTAAGCTAGGATCATTTATCGCAATTGGTACTATTGTTCTATATCTTTTTAACATGAATTCAACTTGTATTTACTGTTTCATTAGTTCTACTTTGATTATGTTAGGCTAAAAGCCTTGTGTGTTTACTTCAATGTAAGATTTATGGCTTGGGATTGTTCTATACTTTAATGTTATGCTAGTTATACATATGTTTGATTGATTAAATTATCTAGTTCAGCCGTAAGAACCATTGTTATGCTTGTTTAGATCATTACTTCAATTATATAGATTGAAAACCTATTAATGTGAGTTAACTAGGAAAACAATCTATACTTCAATATACCTAGTAATCTAGATGATTAGATACATATACTTAAGTGATTTTGTTATGTGTTTAATTCGGTAATTGAATAAGTTCTAAAGCAACATAGTTATGAAATTACCTCAAGTGATTGTTGTAATTTAGGTTTTACGTGAGTTTAACTGGGTTGGATCTAGTTAGTTAATCGATCTAAATCACCATGTTCTTTCAAAAGATCCATTGTTGTAATCATCCTTATATTTTAGTTCAATTATGTAAGTTATGACTTGGTTTATGTGAGTTTATCAAAGACTATAGCTTATACTTCAACACCTAGTGATCTAGCCACCTATATGTGAATATAGGATGTTAATTGAACGATATTTAGGATATACAATCATGTAGTTTACCTAGAGTGATCTTAGTAAACTAGGTTTTATGTGAATTCAACCATGAAAGAATCTTGTTGATTAAACATAGCTCTTAAGTTTATAGAAATTGTGAAATTGATATAAACTGTTCTATTGTAACTATCTCATAACGGTTTTAATTATAAAAGAACAATCCCTGTCATTTATCAAGCATAGAAGTAAACACCGCATTCTCATTCTTGTTAATTACTATATTTATTTACTTTTTTGTTAAACGAAAATACAACTTCAAACACAAAACCCCCTTTTAAGAATAATTAATCGTTGTGAAATCCTTAAAACAAACTTCTCCCTGTGGATTGAACTGGTCAATTTACTTGCTAGTTACTGCATGATCGGGTTTTTGTTGCCTGTATTATGTGTTAATTATTAAGCAGATTGTCTACATTTTAAAGGTTATGTATTAACACATCAACTTTTTGGCGCCGCTGCCGGGGAGCGGTTTTGTTAAAAGATTTTAATAAACTTTGAATTATTCGATCCTTTTGTAGGAATTCAATTCCTAGAAAAGTTACTTTTTATTGTAAGCTTGTGTTTTTGCAATTGGTTTGTTTGTGGTGTTGTGATTACAGGATAGGTATTAGTGCATGAATCTACATTCTTCCAACTCTAATTTAATTCCTTCATATCCTGAGCCTGAAAGAGAACTTCAAGAATGCTTAAGAGCTCAAGAAGTAGAACCTCTTGCTCAGGGTTTAGAATCACTTTCATTAGATTCTAACTCTGAACCAATTGTTCAACCAATCATCGAGCCATTCATTAAAGAAGAGGAAGAGATGACTGCTACAAATCAAATGATGGATGCTTTGATGAAGGCAACAAGGACAGGACAAGGCCACGCAATTGTTCAACCTACGATGACTGATGGTTTTGAAATAAAGGGGCAATTTTTCCACATGGTGACTAATACATGCCAATTCGGTGGAGCCCCAAATGAAGATGCTAACGAGCATCTTCGTAAGTTTGTAAGCATTTGCAAGCTTTTCAAAATCAAAGATGTCTCCGATGAAGTTGCATGTCTACAAATCTTTCCATGGTCCCTAAAGGATGATGCAAGAGATTGGCTGGACTCATTACCAGAAGGTTATATTGAAGATTGAAATGACATGATGGACAAATTTTTGTCAGAATTCTTCCCTGCTTCAAAAGCAGCAAAATTGCAAAGTGACATAAATCACTTCAAGCAAAAGTCTAACGAGACTCTTTATGAAGCTTGGACCTGATTTAATAAAATGCTTAGGGTATGTCCTCAACACGGGTTGAATACATTCTAAAAAGTCCAAATTTTCTATAAAGGAGTCAATGTGGCTACCCGGAAGGATATAGATGTTGCAGCAGGAGGATCAATCATGAAAAAAAAATGCTCGAAGATGCTCACACGATAATTGCCGATATAGCAGCCCATTCTCATAATTGGCATCAGGAGATGGAGTTCTCTAGATCATCAACAGTTTCTAATGTCGAAAGCAACGATGAAATCGCTGCATTAAAAGTTCAATTGGCAAATCAAGCAAGGCAAATCGAGAAGGTAACCAAAGAAATGCACGCTATCAGGGTAGGGTGTGAGTTGTACCAAGGTCCCCATCTCACGGGAGATTGCGACCAAACGACGATGGAAGAGCAGGCAAATTTCTTAGGTTACTTGCGAAAAGGTGAAATGAATTTTGACAACTTTCCGGCGGTTGAAGCAATGAACCGGAAATATCCTCCTGTCAACAGTTATCAAATAGGGGGACCTTCAAGTTCAAGCAACAATTACCACGGAGGAAATGCAGGTTACCAAAATAACCAGAATTTCCAGAATCAAAATCAAAGAAATGCACCACCGGGGTACAATCATCTAAACAATCGTAATCAACCTCCACGAAATTACCAAAATAATTTCCAACACAATTAACCACAACCACAACCACAAACACATGTACAACCACAACCCGAGAAGAAATCCGATTTAGAAGATCTTTTGAGAGATTTTATGATTAAACACGAGCAAAATGCGGAACTTCAAACTCAGCAAATTCTAAATCAACAAGCTACGATTCAGAATTTAGAAAGGGATGTTGGAAGGATTTCACAGTTACTAGCCGAGAGACCACCTGGTGCTCTCCCCTCAAATACTCAAGTGAATCCTAGTAACAATCAAACAAGGAATGAGCATGTAAATGCTATAACTACTAGAAGTGGTTTAACCACTAACCCAGAGACCCTTAAGTCCCCAGAAGTTCCTTTGTCTCCTTCTATTTTGCAGGTACCTGTTGATGTAGATGAGCATGTTGAAAAAGAACAAGAGAAAGATGATCCACCGGAGGTCATATCGAAGAAAAGTGAAGAACCACCAGTGAAGGTGTATAAGGCACCTATTCCATACCCAAAAGCATTGAAGAAAGACAGACTCGCGAGCCAATATCAGAAATTTGCGGATATGAACAAGCAAATCAGCATTAACATGCCACTCGCGGAGGTTCTTAAGGGTATGCCCCATTACGGGAAGTTTTTAAAAGATCTCATATCCTCGAAGGGTAAATACCACGATGTTTCTGCCACATTCCTCCATGAGGAGTGTTCGGCAATCTTGAAAAAGAAAAATGTACCTCCAAAATTGGGAGATCCGGGTAGTTTTATCATACCATGTATGATGGGTGATTCGGTAGTGTACGATGCACTAGCCGACCTAGGTGCAAGTGTTAACCTAATGCCTTACTCGTTATATTTGAAACTTGACTTAGGAGACTTGAAACTAACCCAGATGGGTATTCGATTAGCAAATCAATCATTTGATACTCCCATAGGTATAGCCGAGGATATTCTTGTAAAAGTTGGCTCACTTATCTTTTCCGTCGACTTTGTTATTCTAGAAATGCAAGAGGACATAAAAGTTCCTATCATTTTAGGACGTCCTTTCCTTAACACCGAAGATGCTATCATTAATGTCCAAAAAGAACAATTAAGTCTAGGTGTGGGAAACGAGAGAATAATTTATCATATTGACAAAGCCATGAAAAGACCTACTTCCACCGATGACTCTTGTTTTCAAATTGATGTCATAAATCTTTGTGTTGAGGATGAATTGCAGGAGCTACTTGAAATCGATACCTCGGGGTTTGCCTCGGTAAGTGAAAGTGAATATTTCAATATCGATGAGGCTTTTGATGAGTTGATGAAAGTGGTCACGGATGATGAGACCATGGAAGAAGAAATTCCTAAGGAAGAGGAATCATTTGAAGATATCGGAAATAAAGATAGATTCTGAATAAAGAACTCCTTGGAAGAACCACCCATACTAGAGCTTAAGGAGCTACCAAACACTTGGAGTATGCTTACCTCGAAGGTACATCTCAATTACTGGTAATTATTGCTTCACATATTTCCGGTAACGAGAAGGAAAGGTTAATCTCTGTTTTGAAAACCCATAAAAAGGCTATCGCCTGGAAAACGACCGACATTCCAGGGATAAACCCATCTTATTGTACACATAAAATTCTCCTTGAGAATGACTTCAAACCAGTAGTACAAAGACAATGCAGGCTAAATCCCAACATGAAAGAGGTTGTTAAAAAGGAGGTAGTCAAGCTTCTTGACGCCGGGTTAATCTACCCCATCTCCGATAGTCCTTGGGTTAGTCCAGTACAAGTAGTACCCAAAAAGGGGGGTACAACTGTTATTGTAAATGAAAAGGACGAACTCGTTCTAACTAGAATGGTTACCGGCTGGAGAGTCTGTATTGATTACAGGCGTCTCAATGATTCCACTAGAAAGGATCATTTCCCGTTGCTTTTTATTGATCAAATGATTTAACGATTAGCGGGGAAAGAATACTATTGCTTTCTAGATGGTTTCTCCAGTTACTTCCAAATTCCAATTGATCCCAATGACCAAGAAAAGACCACATTCACTTGTCCTTTTGGGACCTTTGCCTATTGCCGCATGCCTTTTGGTTTATGTAATGCACCCGGAACCTTTCAAAGGTGCATGATGGCAATTTTTGATGATATGGTAGAGGATTGTATGGAAGTCTTCATGGATGACTTTTCCGTATTTGGAGACTTCTTTGAATCATGTCTTTTTAACCTTGAACGTATGCTTATCCGATGTGAGAAAGCAAATTTGGTCCTGAATTGGGAAAAATGCCACTTCATGGTGAAGGAGGGCATTGTACTTGGTCACAAGATATCTCGTGCGGGAATAGAGGTAGATAAAGCTAAAATTGAAGTTATCTCTAAACTACCTATACCGACGAATGTCAAGGCAATTAGAAGCTTTCTTGGTCACGCGGGATTTTATAGGCGATTTATCAAAGATTTCTCTAAAATCGCCCGTCCAATGACCAAACTTCTTGAAAAGGATGCTCCATTTGACTTCGATTCCAATTGTGAGAATGCATTCTCCATTCTAAAGTCAAAACTCACACAAGCTCCCATTATCGTGTCTCCGGATTGGAGTATGCCTTTTGAGTTAATGTGTGACGCGAGCGACTATACCTTAGGTGCTGTCTTAGGACAACGACCCGATAATCATTTTCGTCCAATTTATTATGCGAGAAAAACGCTAACGGGAGCTCAAATTAATTATACCACCACGGAAAAAGAGCTCTTAGCGGTTGTTTATGCGTTTGATAAATTTCGGTCATATTTGGTGTTGTCCAAGACCATTGTTTACACAGATCATTCGGCTCTTAGGTACTTATTCTCGAAACTAGGTGCAAAACATCGTCTCATACGTTGGGTTCTTTTACTTCAAGAGTTTGACATTGAGATACGTGATAAGAAAGGAGCCGAGAATCTAGCCGCCGACCATTTATCCCGACTTGAAAACCCCGAATTAGAAAAACTCGATGATACAATTATCAAGGACACATTTCCTGATGAATCTCTAATGAGGGTTGACAAGGAATCTGAAATCCCATGGTTTGCCCATTTTGCAAACTATCTTGCTTCAGGCATTCTTCAAAAAGGACTCTCTTATCAACAAAAGAAGAAATTCTTTGCGGATTTGAAGTCCTATTTCTGGGAACATCCCGACCTATTTCGTGTTGGTGCGGATCAAATGATTCGCCGTTGTGTGTACGGAAAAGAGGCTCAACAAATTCTTGAGCATTGTCATCAAGGGCCCACCGGCGGTCATTTCGGACCAAACCACACCGCAAAAAAAATCCTTGACTCGGGCTTTTATTGGCCCACGATCTTTAAAGATGCCCAAAATTTCGTTCGGACTTGTAATGCATGCCAACGAACGGGTAACATCACAAAAAAGGATGAGATGCCTCAAACCGGCATCCAAGTTTGTGAAATCTTTGATATTTGGGGAATCAATTTCATGGGGCCATTTTCAAGTTCCCATAAGTGCAAGTACATCCTAGTAACCGTTGACTATGTATCTAAGTGGGCTGAAGCAAAAGCTTTACCTACGAATGATGCTAGGGTGGTGGTGAACTTCTTGAAAAATCTCTTCTCGCGCTTTGGAATCCCAAAGGCGCTCATATTCGATCGAGGAACACATTTTGCCAACAACCTTCTTGAAAAGGTGTTGAAGAAGTATGGCGTAACTCATCGTTTCTCTACTCCGTACCACCCGCAAACGAGTGGTCAAGTGGAGAACACAAATCGTGCCTTGAAACGCATACTTGAGAAGACGGTTGATAACAACCCTAAGATTTGGCAACGCAAGTTAGATGATGCGTTGTGGGCCTTTAGGACTGCTTTTAAAACACCAATCGGTACCACACCATTCTGACTTGTATATGGTAAAGCGTTCCATCTTCTGGTTGAAGTGGAACATAGAGCGTACTGGGCATTGAAGCTTTGTAATTTAGACATAGAAAAGGCTTGTGAAAACCGATTCATGCAAATGCATGAATAGGAAGAGTTGAGGTTAGAAGCGTACGAGAATTCGAGCTCGTATAAGGAGAAAACGAAAAGGTGGCATGATGCCCGATTGAAAGAAGTGAAAGAGTTTAAAACCGGTGATAAGGTTTTGGTTTTTAACTCGCGGTTTAAATTTTATCCCGAAAAGTTGAAGTCCCGATGGACGGGACCTTATTTGGTGAAACAAGCATTTCCATCGGGATATGTTGAGTTTTTTGGAAACGGAAATACTTTTAAAGTGAATTGTCATCGATTAAAACTCTATTTTAATGGAGTTGATACCACGGTTCAAGATGACATCACTTTCTCCCCCAACGCTAATTAACTTGGGAAGGAGTCGCGTGAACGACTCACTAATAAACCTCACAACATGTACATAGTCTCATTCGTAAGTCTCGTTTCTTAGAATTGATTGCTTTGAGTGTTTTGAGTGATTTTTCAAGTTTTAGTACGAACCAAGTTGTTTAGGGACCTTCCGAAATGTTTAATACGCGAAAAAATATCGAAAACTGGTGCAACAGGGCCAGATGCGCCGCATCCATGTTGGATGCGCCGCATCTGAACACAAGAAAAAATTTGACAGTTTTTGATGCGCCGATAAAAGGTCATGCGCCGCTTTTGGACCACCAGATGCACCGCATCTGCTTCAGATGCGCCGCATCTGAGCCAGATGCACTGCATCTGCCATATATGTGCTGCATCTGTGTCTGAATGTTTGAGTCTGCCCAATTTTTTTGCACAAATACGGGAGTTTATCATTTTTATTCATTTTTTCACCTACAACTCCGAACTTCATCTCATTTTCTCTCAAGGATTCCACCTCTAAAAACCAAATCAACCGATTAAACCCATCTTTGAGCATCAAATCCTCTATCAACATGAGAAAGGTAAGATTAATCTTCATTTCTTCATGGTTCTTGTGTTCTTCATTCTCAAATTCGGATTTAGCTTGTTCTAAGTGTGGGGATGTTTAAATCTTCATGTTTTGGTCATTATATGCTTGCATTGTTGTTACTAATCCTTATTCATGCTCGAATTTCATGCTTAATTACTCAAAAATTTACTTTAGAAATTAGGGTTCTTCATGAATTTGGGGATTTCGAAAAAAATGACCATTACTTGTTTAAATTGGGATGTTTTAGAGTATAATTACTAGTATACATTAATAAATCCGCATGAACCTTAGTTGAATTATACGAGTACACAAATTATTGAATTTTAGGGTTCTTAAATTGGGGATTTTGACTTTTGTTGACTAGTAAGTGTTCTAGGTGGAATTAAAGCAATGCATTGATTATGCTAAACTCATATATGCCTTAACTTAGTGTTTGTTCGAATTGAAAAGTTTTACTTGTGAAAGTTAAGGATTGTATGCTTAGGCTTTTTGATGAAATTGTTGACTTGAGTCGAATTAAGTGTCTAAATGTATGATAACCATTGATTGCATATTGTTTGACATGCTTATTGATGAATGCTAATGGTTTCATACACTTGTTTTGGTGAAACTAATTATGCTAGATATGATTGAACTTATGAAGTGATAAAGATTATGAGTCATACTAGTACATGTTTGTTGAAAATGAGATAAGAACATCCATGATAGGACTATGTTTGATATGAGAGTTTGTGTAATGCGTACAATATAACATGTACTACATGGTTTTGGGTGTGCAATATGAAAGATGTTTTGAATTTATTTAACGCTAATCAACTTGGTTTGTTGTTTTGTTTGTTTGATTTTGTTGTGTTTTTGTAGACTAGAGCATCATCATCAAACCCAAAATCAAAGAAGCAAAAAGCCCCGGCAATTGTAGATGAGGAAACAAGTGAAGAAGAACATGATGTTGAAGAGGAAGAAATGGATATTGACAACCGGCAGTTAAATGTCCGTGGATTAACCACTCTGGATCCATGGATCAATGCAGTTTTGAGGCATCCGGAATATCATGAACGGATGAAGGCACTTCTACACAAAGACGTATATCCAGGGAAATATATCGATTGGACACCATTAGAAGAAGCCGGCGAATATCAAAATTTTCGCAACCTTTTCTGAGTAACGTATCAAGGCCATCGAATATATGCATGGGAAAACCTGTTCAGAATGCAAGAAAGAGTATACCCACTTTTAGTCAAAGAATTCGTTGGTTCACTTAGGGTTGATTACACGTCACCAGCATCCGGTACCTTTATGAGATTTCGTCTTGGAGGACAAGACCGAACATTAACACTGCTACAATTTGTGAAGGCGTTGGATATCTATGAAGGGTTGCCACATCAATTAATGCAAAATTACTTTAATCAATGTATATACTATGTTTCTTCTTTTAATCATTTAGAAGCATGGGTGGACATGATCAATAGCGCATATAGTGCAAGCAAGCAGACATGTAGCAAGCTACGTTCCTACAAGCATCGATGCGTCCAAAGATTCATTTCAAGTACCATAAACTGTTGAAAAGACAGTAGCGAAAAAGTTACCAACTTGGATATCTGGTATATTCACGCGATAATGGATCACTCCCATGTTCATATTCCATGAATGATTCTCACTTTTCTTCTCGAAGAAAGGAAAAAGATTACACCAATCATGGGCGGCCATTTTGTAACCAGGATTGCCCAACATTTTCGTATCAATACAAGTGGGTTAGAGGAGAAACATATGATTGCCTTTGACAGAGTAAGTTATACAAGGGCAAACATTTTGACTAGGGGGTCGAACGGCCTTCTAACTAGGTATGAGGATCCCGTGAACAGGCAACCAGAACAACCCCAACCACAGCAAGATCCACAACCGAATGTTAGAAGTAGTTCCAGTCCGGGAAATGATTGGGAGGCTTACATGGCGCGCCAGTTTTCAGATATGCGACTCCATAGTGATCGAAACACCCAAAAGGTAATTGATCACTACGATACAGATAACAGGGAGATGCAACATTACATTGATGTAGGGAATGATCGAACATGGTATACTCAAGCGGGGCAGCAAAATCAGCTTAATTGGATACATGAATAGACAGTGTCATACGCTGCAGATCCCGCTAACTATACCCCCTCTCCTTGGCCTGCATATGAACCATGGGTTTTATTGGGTGATCCATATCCTGCGCCTTATCCTCCTCCTCCTCCTAACCCGCCTACTGAAGACACTGCTGTCGTCCCTTCTCAAGGAACTTATCAGGGGTACAACCCCTCCATATTTCAGGACGACGACACGGGAAACCAAAATGAAGGCGGAGCTGGCCCAAGTAACTCTTTTTAGGGATTCTTCTAAAGTTGGCATGATTAATGGTGAAGTGTGTGAACGGTTTGATTGATGTTGGTTTGTTTCAAAAATAATTTATCTTTATGTTTGGTGTGTAATAACTTGATAGTATTTTGGATGATTGTAATTTGAATAATTTAGAAAATTATAAGTGGGGTTTTTAGTACATGGAGTACACCCCCATTTATTTGTGTGAATCGTATGGTTCCTTTGTTTGAATTGATACAGGTGAGCATTGTGCTATATGCTACATTTTTACAAAGACTGGCAGTAAGTTCAGCACATTTTTGATTGGTGATTGTTTTGTGGTTGCAAGAAGTGGATGATGTTCTTATGCTGGCATTCAGTTCAGCGCCATCATCCCGTGAACTTCGGTTTTAGACCTTGAAAGTAATAAACTCTCTTACAATATTTAACCCTCTTGCATTTAAATTTTTCTGATTTCATGTAACGAGGGCGATACATGAACTCAAGTGTGGGGAGGAAGTTATAAATTCTTTCGGGTTCTTTCGGGTTTTTGATTTTGGTTAAAAAGGCTTAAAATGGTGAAATTTTTTACCCTTTTATCTTCATAAATTCAAATTTTGTTTAAAATTTGTAGATTTTAAAACTAGGTGTATACACCGAAATTATTATCACGAAACAAATTAAGAAACAACCAGATGATTGAGTTTATTTTGTTAAAAATCATAAAACTAGTAGTCATATAAAAGATATAACCATCATACTTTACCACATTCTGAATGAAAAAGAATCATCAAGTAATTTGTTGTTCTAACAATCTAATCCAATGCTCATCTATGTAATTATTGTGAAGGAAGTCAAGTCTTCCAATTTGACACACTTGCTAACTTATGTTAGAAGATGTAGTCCAGAACAGCTGTAGGTTGACGAAAAATCTTGAAAAGTCATCTCTATCATCGGCTGGAAATCCACCTCACCTCAGCATCAAACAGGGTTTTTGGTGGTCAGACTTATCCTAACCATGAGATGGATCTGTCTTGTACAATGGGGGGCACATTGCAAATTAGCTTTTAAGACTAACGATTCTAATCCCCAGATGGATGATCTCCGTAAAGATCAACTGCATATATGTCGATCGCGGTCAACATACATATGCCATAACAAATTGAGGTGTGCAAACTCATGGTTCACCGATGATATTTGGACACGATATAGTTTCTTCTAAAACTTATGCTATTTTATGAACTATATTATGTAAAACCATTTTTAGGACATCCGGTTTCAAGTTCCATGATACTTCAATCATGGGGGCGAGTAGCTTGCTAAACGCCGACTGAGGCTTTGGTTTTCAGTTACCCTCAACCGGACTTTGAGGTTAAAACCGGAAAACTTGTTAGTGTAAAAACTAACATGTCTAATTTTCAAAATATAAAAGGTTTTTTCGCAAAGGTTCCAATTTCCCTAAGGATCCAAATTTTTAAGAAATGTGGACTTTAAGACCCACCTTTCGACTTTGGTGTGATTTCATTTCGTGTGTGTACTCTTAGTGTGCGTATTACATTGTGAAATAAATAAAAGCGTGTGTAATCCAAAGGTGTGTGTATACTTAAAAGTGTGAGTGTGTATATATTGTGACCCGAGTGTGTGTTCCATATAGCGTGAGTTATTGTGTTCCAAAATAACTTGTGTGTCTTGTGTATTATATCGAGTGAGTGTGAGTCCCATTTTTGTGTTCTCAATTAAATAAGTGTGTGTACTATAGAAAATTTCAAAATCTTGTAAGTCTTGCTTGAGGACAAGCAAGGTTTAAGTGTGGGGATTTTGATAACGCCAAAATTATACATGTTTATTGCCGTTATTTCGATCCAAAGTTGTTCCATTTGTATGTAATTTTTGTACGTATATATTGTAATTCATGTATATTTGTAAAAGTCCATTGTGAATGAATAAATGAAGACCAACAACAAAAACAGAGTTAAAACGAAGATTGAACGCGCAAAACAGCCCGAAACCACTGAAACAGATCCAAATGTGGTGCATCTCTCTTAGATGCGGCGCATCTATGCACCAAATAACTCCCGACAGTTTCAGATGCGGAGCATGCAGACTTCTGGACCAAAACAGCCTCAGATGCGGCGTATCTGAGATGGATGCGGCGCATCCAAGCCAGATGCGGCACATCTGACCCCCTGCCGACAGTCCTGAGTGCAGAATCAAGCTGGAATCTACTGAACGTAAAGAGATGCGGTGCATCCAAAGAGATGCGGCGCATCTGGTCACATTCTGGCAAAATACCTAACTTTTGAGGCTATTTAATGGAGCCTTTGGTTACTTACTTGACACACCTTCACTACAACGTTCTCCCTCATTTCTAAGACGATTTTCAATGTTCAAGGAAGGCTGCAAGTCAATCTCCACTCTTTCGACATCAAGATTAAGCTAGGATCATTTATCGCAATTGGTACTATTGTTCTATATCTTTTTAACATGAATTCAACTTGTATTTACTGTTTCATTAGTTCTACTATGATTATGTTAGGCTAAAAGCCTTGTGTGTTTACTTCTATGTAAGATTTATGGCTTGAGATTGTTCTATACTTTGATGTTATGCTAGTTATACATATGTTTGATTGATTAAATTATCTAGTTCAACCGTAAGAACCATTGTTATGCTTGTTTAGATCATTACTTCAATTATATAGATTGAAAACCTATTAATGTGAGTTAACTAGGAAAACAATCTATACTTCAATACACCTAGTAATCTAGACGATTAGATACATATACTTAAGTGATTTTGTTATGTGTTTAATTCGGTAATTGAATAAGTTCTAAAGCAACATAGTTATGAAATTACCTCAAGTGATTGTTGTAATTTAGGTTTTACGTGAGTTTAATCGGGTTGGATCTAGTTAGTTAATCGATCTAAATCACCATGTTCTTTCAAAAGATCCATTGTTGTAATCATCCTTGTATTTTAGTTCAATAATGTAAGTTATGACTTGGTTTTTGTGAGTTTATCAAAGACTATAGCTTATACTTCAGCACCTAGTGATCTAGCCACCTATATGTGAACATAGGATGTTAATTGAACGATATTTAGGATATACAATCATGTAGTTTACCTAGAGTGATCTTAGTAAACTAGGTTTTATGTAAATTCAACCATGAAAGAATCTTGTTGATTAAACATTGAAATGTCCTGTTCATATTGATTATAAACGTTCCATATTGATTGATTTCGTTGCGAGGTTTTGACCTCTATATGAGACGTTTTTCAAAGACTGCATTCATTTTTAAAACAACCATAACCTTTATTTTATCAATAAAGGTTTCAAAAGCATTACGTAGATTATCAAATAATGATAATCTAAAATATACTGTTTACACACGACCATTACATAATGGTTTACAATAGAAATATATTACATCGGCATATGTTTCTTGAATGCAGTTTTTACATAATATCATACAAACATGGACTCTAAATCTTGTCCTTATTTTAGTATGCAACAGCGGAAGCTCTTAATATTCACCTGAGAATAAACATGCTTTAAACGTCAACAAAAATGTTGGTGAGTTATAGGTTTAACCTATATATATCAAATCGTAACAATAGACCACAAGATTTCATACTTCAATATACATCCCATACATAGAGATAAAAATCATTCATATGGTGAACACCTAGTAACCGACATTAACAAGATACATATATAAGAATATCCCCATCATTCCGGGACACCCTTCGGATATGATATAAATTTCGAAGTACTAAAGCATCCGGTACTTTGGATGGGATTTGTTAGGCCCAATAGATCTATCTTTAGGATTCGCTTCAATTAGGGTGTCTGTTCCCTAATTCTTAGATTACCAGACTTAATAAAAAGGGGCATATTCGATTTCGATGATTCAACCATAGAATGTAGTTTCACGTACTTGTGTCTATTTTGTAAATCATTTATAAAACCTGCATGTATTCTCATCCCAAAAATATTAGATTTTAAAAGTGGGACTATAACTCACTTTCACAGATTTTTACTTCGTCGGGAAGTAAGACTTGGCCACTGGTCGATTCACGAACCTATAACAAATATGTACATATATATCAAAGTATATTCAAAATATATTTACAACACTTTTAATACATTTTGATGTTTTAAGTTTATTAAGTCAGTTGTCCTCGTTAGTAACCTACAACTAGTTGTCCAACGTTAGATGTACAGAAAAAATTGATATATTATCTTGAATCAATCCACGACCCAGTGTATACACGTCTCAGGCTAGATCACAACTCAAAGTATATATATTTTTGGAATCAACCTCAACCCTGTATAGCTAACTCCCACATTACTGCATATAGAGTGTCTATGGTTGTTCCAAATAATATATACACATGGGTCGATATGATATGTCAAAACATTTGTATACGTGTCTATGGTATCCCAAGATTACATAATATATTAGAATACATGTATAATACAATATTAGTTAGCTAGGATATGATTAATATAGATTTGTTACCAATTTTCACGTTGCTACAACAAGAAAAATTATCCAATCTTGTTTTACCCATAACTTCTTCATTTTAAATTCGTTTTGAGTGAATCAAATTGCTATGGTTTCATATTGAACTCTATTTTATGAATCTAAACAGAAAATGTATAGGTTTATAGTCGGAAATATAAGTTACAAGTCGTTTTTGTAAAGGTAGTCATTTCAGTCGAAAGAACGACGTCTAGATGACCATTTTAGAAAACATACTTCCACTTTGAGTTTAACCATGATTTTTGGATATAGTTTCATGTTCATAAGAAAAATCATTTTCCCAGAAGAACAACTTTTAAATCAAAGTTTATCATAGTTTTTAATTAACAAACCCAAAACAGCCCGCGGTGTTACTACGACGGCGTATGTCCAGTTTTAAGGTGTTTTTCGTGTTTCCAGGTTTTAAATCATTAAGTTAGCATATCATATAGATATAGAATATGTGTTTAGTTGATTTTAAAAGTCAAGTTAGAAGGATTAACTTTTGTTTGCGAACATGTTTAGAATTAACTAAACTATGTTCTAGTGATTACAAGTTTAAACCTTCGAATAAGATAGCTTTATATGTATGAATCGAATGATGTTATGAACATCATTACTACCTCAAGTTTTCTGGATAAAGCTACTGGAAATGAGAAAAATGGATCTAGCTTCAAAGGATCCTTGGATGGCTTGAAAGTTCTTGAAGCAGAATCATGACACGAAAACAGTTCAAGTAAGATTTTCACTCGAAATAAGATTGTTATAGCTATAGAAATTGAATCAAAGTTTGAATATGAGTATTACCTTGTATTAGAAAGATATATTACTGTAAATAAGAAAGATTTCTTGAGGTTGGATGATCACTCTACAAGATTGGAAATAAGCTAGCAAACTTGGAAGTATTCTTGATTTTATGAAACTAGAACTTGTAGAATTTATGAAGAACACTTAGAACTTGAAGATAGAACTTGAGAAAGTTCAATTAGATGAATAAAATTGAAGAATTAAAGTGTTTGTAGGTGTTTTTGGTCGTTGGTGTATGGATTAGATATAAAGGATATGAAATTTTGTTTTCATGTAAATAAGTCATGAATGATTACTCATATTTTTGTAATTTTATGAGATATTTCATGCTAGTTGCCAAATGATGGTTCCCACATGTGTTAGGTGACTCACATGGGCTGCTAAGAGCTGATCATTGGAGTGTATATACCAATAGTACATACATCTAAAAGCTGTGTATTGTACGAGTACGAATACGGGTGCATACGAGTAGAATTGTTGATGAAACTGAACGAGGATGTAATTGTAAGAATTTTTGTTAAGCAGAAGTATTTTGATAAGTGTCTTGAAGTCTTTCAAAAGTGTATGAATACATATTAAAACACTACATGTATATACATTTTAACTGAGTCGTTAAGTCATCGTTAGTCGTTACATGTAAGTGTTGTTTTGAAACCTTTAGGTTAACGATCTTGTTAAATGTTGTTAACCCAATGTTTATAATATAAAATGAGATTTTAAATTATTATATTATCATGATATTATGATGTACGAATATCTCTTAATATGATATATATACATTAAATGTCGTTACAACGATAATCATTACATATATGTCTCGTTTCAAAATCATTAAGTTAGTAGTCTTGTTTTTACAAATGAAGTTCATTG
Source organism: Rutidosis leptorrhynchoides (assembly GCF_046630445.1). NCBI lineage: Eukaryota > Viridiplantae > Streptophyta > Magnoliopsida > Asterales > Asteraceae > Rutidosis > Rutidosis leptorrhynchoides. The sequence continues at coordinate 553,572,393 of NC_092336.1, read as the reverse complement.
TTAATATACTTAATGATATGTTTACTTATCATAATATCATGTTAACTATATATATATAACCATATATATGTCATCATATAGTTTTTACAAGTTTTAACATTCATGAATCACCGGTCTACTTGGGTGGTCAATTGTCTATATGAAACCTATTTCAATTAATCAAGTCTTAACAAGTTTGATTGCTTAACATGTTGGAAACATTTAATCATGTAAATATAGTTTTCATTAAACATATAATCATAGAAAGGTTCGAAAAAGTTCGGGTCACTACAGTACCTACCCGTTAAATAAATTTCGTCCCGAAATTTTAAGCGATTGGAGGTGTTGGCTCATCTTCTGGAAATAAGTGCGGGTACTTCTTCTTCATCTGATCTTCTCGTTCCCAGGTGAACTCGGGTCCTCTACGAGCATTCCATCGAACCTTAACAATCGGTATCTTGTTTTGTTTAAGTCTCTTAACCTCACGATCCATTATTTCAACGGGTTCTTCAATGAATTGAAGTTTTTCATTGATTTGGATTTCGTCCAACGGAATAGTGAGATCTTCTTTAGTAAAACATTTCTTCAAATTCGAGACGTGGAAAGTGTTATGTACAGTCGCGAGTTGTTGAGGTAACTCAAGTCGGTAAGCTACTGGTCCGACACGATCAATAATCTTGAATGGTCCAATATACCTTGGATTTAATTTCCCTCATTTACCAAATCGAACAACACCTTTCCAAGGTGCAACCTTAAGCATGACCATCTCTCCAATTTCAAATTCTATATCTTTTCTTTTAATGTCGGCGTAGCTCTTTTGTCGACTTTGGGCGGTTTTCAACCGTTGTTGAATTTGGATGATCTTCTCAGTAGTTTCTTGTATTATCTCCGGACCCGTAATCTGTCTATCCCCCACTTCACTCCAACAAATCGGAGACCTGCACTTTCTACCATAAAGTACTTCAAACGGAGCCATCTCAATGCTTGAATGGTAGCTATTGTTGTAGGAAAATTCTGCTAACGGTAGATGTCGATCCCAACTGTTTCCGAAATCAATAACACATGCTCGTAGCATGTCTTCAAGTGTTTGTATCATCCTTTCACTATGCCCATCAGTTTGTGGATGATAGGCAGTACTCATGTCTAGACGAGTTCCTAATGCTTGCTGTAATGTCTGCCAGAATCTTGAAATAAATCTGCCATCCCTATCAGAGATAATAGAGATTGGTATTCCATGTCTGGAGACGACTTCCTTCAAATACAGTCGTGCTAACTTCTCCATCTTGTCATCTTCTCTTATTGGCAGGAAGTGAAATGTCCCGTTCTTATTGATTAAAAACGTTCCATATTAATTGATTTCGTTGCAAGGTTTTGACCTCTATATGAGACGTTTTTCAAAGACTGCATTCATTTTTAAAACAAACCATAACCTTTATTTCATAAATAAAGGTTTAAAAAGCTTTACGTAGATTATCAAATAATAATAATCTAAAATATCCTATTTACACACGACCATTACATAATGGTTTACAATACAAATATGTTACATCGAAATCAGTTTCTTGAATGCAGTTTTTACACAATATCATACAAACATGGACTCCAAATCTTGTCCTTATTTTAGTATGCAACAGCGGAAGCTCTTAGTATTCACCTGAGAATAAACATGCTTTAAACGTCAACAAAAATGTTGGTGAGTTATAGGTTTAACCTATATATATCAAATCGTAACAATAGACCACAAGATTTCATATTTCAATACACATCCCATACATAGAGATAAAAATCATTCATATGGTGAACACCTGGTAACCGACATTAACAAGATGCATATATAAGAATATCCCCATCATTCCGGGACACCCTTCGGATATGATATAAATTTCGAAGTACTAAAGCATCCGGTACTTTAGATGGGGTTTGTTAGGCCCAATAGATCTATCTTTAGGATTCGCGTCAATTAGGGTGTCTGTTCCCTAATTCTTAGGTTACCAGACTTAATAAAAAGGGGCATATTCGATTTCAATAATTCAATCATAGAATGTAGTTTCACGTACTTGTGTCTATTTTGTAAATCATTTATAAAACCTGCATGTATTCTCATCCCAAAAATATTAGATTTTAAAAGTGGGACTATAACTCACTTTCACAGATTTTTACTTCGTCAGGAAGTAAGACTTGGCTACTGGTTGATTCACGAACCTATAACAATATATACATATATATCAAAGTATGTTCAAAATATATTTACAATACTTTTAATATATTTTGATGTTTTAAGTTTATTAAGTCAGCTGTCCTCGTTAGTAACCTATAACTAGTTGTCCACAGTTAGATGTACAGAAATAAATCGATAAATATTATCTTGAATCAATCCACGACCCAGTGTATACGTATCTCAGTATTGATCACAACTCAAACTATATATATATTTTGGAATCAACCTCAACCCTGTATAGCTAACTCCAACATTCACATATAGAGTGTCTATGGTTGTTCCGAAATATATATAGATGTGTCGACATGATAGGTCGAAACATTGTATACGTGTCTATGGTATCTCAAGATTACATAATATACAATACAAGTTGATTAAGTTATGGTTGGAATAGATTTGTAACCAATTTTCACGTAGCTAAAATGAGAAAAATTATCCAATCTTGTTTTACCCATAACTTCTTCATTTTAAATCCGTTTTGAGTGAATCAAATTGCTATGGTTTCATATTGAACTCTATTTTATGAATCTAAACAGAAAAAGTATAGGTTTATAGTCGGAAAAATAAGTTACAAGTCATTTTTGTAAAGGTAGTCATTTCAGTCGAAAGAACGACGTCTAGATGACCATTTTAGAAAACATACTTCCACCTTGAGTTTAACCATAATTTTTGGATATAGTTTCTTGTTCATAATAAAAATCATTTTCCCAGAATAACAACTTTTAAATCAAAGTTTATCATAGTTTTTAATTAACTAACCCAAAACAGCCCGCGGTGTTACTACGACGGCGTAAATCCGGTTTTACGATGTTTTTCGTGTTTCCAGGTTTTAAATCATTAAGTTAGCATATCAAATAGATATAGAACATGTGTTTATTTGATTTTAAAAGTCAAGTTAGAAGGATTAACTTTTATTTGCGAACAAGTTTAGAATTAACTAAACTATGTTCTAGTGATTACAAGTCTAAACCTTCGAATAAGATAGCTTTATATGTATGAATCGAATGATGTTATGAACATCATTACTACCTCAAGTTCCTTGGATAAACCTACTAGAAATGAGGAAAATAGATCTAGCTTCAAAGGATCCTTGGATGGCTTGAAAGTTCTTGAAGCAGAATCATGACACGAAAACAATTTCAAGTAAGATTTCCACTCGAAATAAGATTGTTATAGTTATAGAAATTGAATTAAAGTTTGAATATGATTATTACCTTGTATTAGAAAGATAACCTAATGTAAGTAACAAAGGTTTCTTGATCTTGGATGATTACTTGGAATGGATTTAGAAAACTTGGAAGTAAACTTGCAATCTTGGAAGTATTCTTGATTTTATGAAACTAGAACTTTTGGAATTTATGAAGAACACTTAGAACTTGAAGATAGAACTTGAGAGAGATCAATTAGATGAAGAAAATTGAAGAATGAAAGTGTTTGTAGGTGTTTTTGGTCGTTGGTGTATGGATTAGATATAAAGGATATGTAATTTTGTTTTCATGTAAATAAGTCATGAATGATTACTCATATTTTTGTAATTTTATGAGATATTTCATGCTAGTTACCAAATGATAGTTCCCACATGTGTTAGGTGACTCACATGGGCTGCTAAGAGCTAATCATTGGAGTGTATATACCAATAGTACATACATCTAAAAGCTGTGTATTGTACGAGTACGAATACGGGTGTATACGAGTAGAATTGTTGATGAAACTGAATGAGGATGTAATTGTAAGCATTTTTGTTAAGTAGAAGTATTTTGATAAGTGTCTTGAAGTCTTTCAAAAGTCTATGAATACATATTAAAACACTACATGTATATACATTTTAACTGAGTCGTTAAGTCATCGTTAGTCGTTACATGTAAATGTTGTTTTGAAACCTTTAGGTTAACGATCTTGTTGAATGTTGTTAACCCATTGTTTATTATAACAAATGAGATGTTAAATTGTTATATTATCATGATATTATGATATATAATATATCTTAGTATGATATATATATATATATATATATATATATATATATATATATATATATATATATATATATATATATACAGTTAAATGTCGTTACGACGATAATCGTTACATATATGTCTCGTTTCGAAATCATTAAGTTAGTAGTCTTATTTTTACATATGTATTTCATTGTTAATACACTTAATAATATATTTACTTATCATTTAACATAATTAACCAAGTGTATCAATATCTTAATATGATTCATATGTACCTAGTAAGACGTTGTTATAACGATAATCGTTATATATATCGTTTTCGAGTTTCTTAAATTAATAGTCTCATTTTTATGTATATAACTCATTGTTAAAATACCTGATGAGATACATACTTATAATAAAATCATGTTAACTATATATATAACCATATATATGTCATCGTATAGTTTTTACAAGTTTTAACGTTCGTGAATCACCGGTCAACTTGGGTAGTCAATTGTCTATATGAAACCTATTTCAATTAATCAAGTCTTAAAAAGTTTGATTACTTAACATGTTGGAAACACTTAATCATGTAAATAACAATTTCATTTAATATATATATAAACATGGAAAAGTTCGGGTCACTACAGTACCTACCCGTTAAATAAATTTCGTCCCGAAATTTTAAGCAGTTGGAGGTGTTGACGTATCTTCTGGAAATAAGTGCGGGTATTTCTTCTTCATCTGATCTTCTCGTTCCCAGGTGAACTCGGGTCCTCTACGAGTATTCCATCGAACCTTAATAATTGGTATCTTGTGAAAGGATCCGAAACTAATCATCCGGACGATGTCCATATTGATTACAAACGAATTACAACAGTTGATAACATCGCGAGGTACTTGACCTCTATATGATACATTTTACAAACGTTGCATTTATTCTTAGAAGGCAATCTATCTTTACATAAAAAAATTAATAAACTCGTCAAACATTTCTCGATATCCAAATGACCTAAACTGTCATTTACTTAATAAATGTCTTTAATGATCTTCAATGACTCGAATGCAACGTTCTTGTATCATGGCTTAAATGGTCCCAACTAGTATCCTTAATATGAGCTAACGCACAGCAGAAGTCTTAATTCATACCTGAGAATAACATGCTTTAAAACGTCAACATAAAGTTGGTGAGATATATAGGTTTGATGCTAGCAGCGATATAACGATGGACCACAAGATTTCATATATAAACATTTTAATAAAAATATTCTAAGTGGTTGAGCACTTGGTAACCATACTTAACAATTAATCACGTCGCATATTCCCTTTAATATGAAATCTTACTACACTGTACCAAGTGTAGTCACGAAACGAAGTACTGTGCAACCGTTAAATACTGGTCGTCCAGTCCGGTTGGGGTTGTCAGGCCCGATAGATCTATCAACAGGATTCGCGTTTACAATACCGCTGTAAATATTAGTTACCAAGCTACAGGGAAGTACGCCAGTGGTACAACTCAACGTAGAATATATTTTTCAGTTACTTGTGTCCGTAATGTAAAACATAAAATACATGTATTCTCATCCCGAAATATTTAGAGTTTAAAAGTGGGACTATATACTCACTTTCGTCTTGAAGATATATATATAATTTGACTTGGTCTCCGGTTGATATCACGAACCTATCCATATATAATATATCAATACCTTTTCTTTTTTAAACAAACGTCACATATATATACTTGTTATACTTTTAATACTTTGAATAATTCCTTAGTCCGTAGTTAGCAGTTCGTTGTTAGTAATTCAATTTTAATGGTTCATATTTAGATGTTTAATAAACCCCCAATGAAATAAATAAAACCCTCATCGTATATGTATTGGTCGAGATTAATCTTGACCCACGGTACCGGTGTTGTCAAATGACGTGTTGCGTACATAAAGTACCGGTGTTGTCAAATGACGTGTTGCGTACAATCATGGGATCTTATGATTAATCTTCTCGTATTGTTTACGGGTGATCCTGAACCATATAAAATTGAATTATGAGTACATATATATAAAATATCATGTTATTTTAGAAAGATGTGATTTTATTTAATTTTTCCCAATTAATCCCGAAGTTAAACAAGTCTTGGATAACCAATTTTGTTTCGGTCATAGTTTCTTCGTTACAAATCCGTTTTCGTTGATTCAACTTGCCATCTCCTTGGATCGAGTCCCTCTTTAAGACTATGAACTGAAAATACCTTGGTTTGTATTCAAAATCACACGGCATAGGTGAAACTTTAGTGAAACTTATGAAGTTAAACATTTTCCTTTATTTAAACAACCTTAAATGATTATTTTTCTAAAAATACTTATACTTTGAATTAAATCATGAAATTTTTATGTGTTATCATATTCATAGTAAAAATCATTTTTCCAGAACATAAACCTCCAACTCAAAGTTTAAGATAGTTTTTAATTATCCAACCCAAAACAGTCCCCGGTGGCACTCCGACGTCGTAAAAACAGTTTTTAAGATATTCTTTGAAAAACCAAATTATACCTTGTTAAATTAGCATATATTTAAGTTATATTACAGGTCTTGAAGTATTTTAAAAGTTAAGTTAGAAGGATCTATTTAGTTTGCAAACAAGTTTGAAAACATTCAAACTATGTTCTTGTTGTTAAACTTTTATACCACAAAATAAGATAGCTATATATATATGAATCGAATAAGGTTATGAACATAGATACTACCTCAAGTTCCTTGGACAAGGTTGCTGTAAAAGAGGAGTAAGAAGCTAGAATCAAAAGGGTGATGGAAGTGGATGAAAGATTGGAAGTAAGTTTGTGTTCTTGGAAGGATTTCTTGAAGTGTTTTTGTATGGTTTTCTTATGGTGTTTAAGTAAGGTTTTTGAAGCTAGATCTTCATGGAACTTTGCTGAATGTTTATGGAGTTTAATGTTCTTGAGAGTGTGGGTGTTTTTAGCTAGAGAATGGAAGTAAAAATGAAACAAAATGAGGATACATATATACTCCTAAAAAAATGTTTATGTAGTAGACATGGACAAATTTTTAGTTTGTATTTTTGTAATTAGTCTTACAATCATTCAAAAGTAATTACCTTATACATAAGGCATGAACAAGGGCTGGTTAGGTGGTGATTTGATGTGTATATACCAATAGTAAATACGTATAGAAGCTAGGTATGATACGAGTACAAATACTCTAGATATACGTATAGAAATTTTGTGAAAAATGGAATGAGGATTCAAATATAGCTATCTTTTGTGAATACACTTATATGATTTTATGTATTTGAGTCTTTAAAAGTGATTAAATACATTACTTATACGATATATGTATAAACATTATAAGTCTTAAGTATTTATGTCAAATAACGTTACGTATAGTTATCGTTTTGAAAACTTAAGTTAGTAGTTTCAAAATATACTTATAACTTATTGTTATTAATACAAAATGAGATATTAAAACATTCATTAATCATGTTAAATATGTATATATACATATATATACACAAACGTATAATTATCATATATTGTATAGTTCGTGATATCATCGGTCAAACTAGACGGTCAAACGTTGTGTAAAACTCTTTTCGGAAACATAAATCTCAACAATTTGGATTGCTTATCATGTTGGTAAGGTTTAATTTATGTAAATATTAATCTTATAAGTATAGAATGATCGAAAAAGTGCGGGTCAACTTTAGGGTTTTTGCTTATCGTGTCGGAACCATATAGAGATTAGAGTTTAAATTTGGTCGGAAATTTCCGGGTCGTTACAGTACCCATCCGTTAAAGAAATTTCGTCCTCGAAATTTGGTAGAGGTTGTCATAAACAACAATAGGAATGTTTTCATGACGAATATGAGGTAATAATGAAATTTTATCATTATTGAAAGATTTAGATAAAACGATTTGGTTATGTGAGACGCACGAGCGAAGCTATCACAAAAGAGTGAAATGAGTAAATATAGAATTGTTGTAACCGATGACGTGATTATGATCGATTTCCGGGATTTAAGGGTTTTAAAGAAAATCTTATGTAATAAGATTTAGTTTTGCGGCGATCAGGATCTTCTTTGATTTAACGCGGCAATCTGTTTTGATTTCTTTGTCGAATATTTCACTATAAATTTACCTCCTTCCCTTTCTTTCTTCCCACATCTTCTATTCTTTCTCTTTAGTTCCTACTTTAAGACATTCGCTAATATGCTCCATCCCATTCTAACCCTTGTTATATTTCTAACTTTCATATCTTTCATTCTTCTTTTTCATCTATCACCAGAAGAATCTATTCTCTTTTATCCTTTCCTTGGAATTATAATGTTTTTAATTCTCCCGTGCCTTTACGTTGCAATACGTATTGATATGCACGGTTTGTAGTTTCGGGGTTGTTGTTAGGTTTTATACCTTCCCTTATATTTCGATGTTCCTACTCCCGTCCCTTAAAATCATTGTCATCCACAGTTAATGCTCTCTCTTATTTGCTGTGGTTTATGTTCCTATTTCTATTCTGAAGTTTTGTCCCTTCATTTCTTCTTCCCGTCCTCGAGCCAAGCGAACAATGGTCCGAAATTCGTAGGTAGGAAATTTGGAATGAACCTTGCTATTGCTTTTAGAATGAAATTGTAATGGCACGATCTTGATTCGTTAAATTACTCGAATATTCCGAAAAAAAAAAAAATAGAACTATCAAGGTGATACGTTCTAATATGTTTGAAGACTTGATAGAATGTAAGAGCCGTGTAACATGGCACATGATGACGGTATTGTGAATCATCACATTCCATTAGAAACTTAACATGACTTATTGTAATATAATGAAGTTGATCAAGTTTCATTATATTATACTAATTCATGTATCAGTTCCCAACACTACTTCAAAACATTCATATTTTTAAACTTAGAGATTTCAGAATTTAGAAACTAACACAGTTTCTTTTATATTGTAGCGCAGATGTTACGGAGAGTTAAATGATCGCAGATAGGAATAGTTGTAAAAATATCTCCAGAAATATGAAAAATATGTATAACGAATGAAGATATCTTATAATATCTAAGATAAAATGATGGTGAAGAATATCATCTTGAAAAGTTTAGAATAAGGAGCAGTGTTCTTACTAACGGTTTCAGCAGGCACTGGATCATTTGGATCCTTTGAAGGCAGGTTCTGTTTTCATGATTTGTTCACGGCCTCCTTCATACTTTGCTCAATCCGTTTTCCAGTTCCAAACCTTCTCTTTTTCTCAGCTTTACCACCATACCATTCTTTATCATCAATCTTTTGATTGTTAAAGTCGTTTACAGTTTTTGCTGCTTCATCAGCATTTCAAGAGCTACTTCATAGTTCAGGGTGTTTTCAGAAATCATGAAAGGATTTGAATGCGAATTGTAATCGTCAAGTTACGAATGAGGTTTAAGATAAAATCAAGTGGCAAACTTGAAGAATTGTTTAGTTTCATATGTTACAATCAACATTTTAATTCATTTTAATTGTCCAATGTTTTCTTCTTTATGCCACTTGTTGGATTCTGGTAGGTCAAAATCCGAATATGAAATTTGATTGAAAATGGTTATTCTGGGGTGAGCGGATACGAATATCGGTGGTTGTAAGTAAGATAATAGATAACCGTTGAATCAGATTCAAGAATGTACAATATAACTTATTAATGTGAATTCTAAATATTCCTCGGGTACTACCCACCCGTTAAAATATTTTCATCATTAATAGTTTGTACGAAGGAATTTTTAATTACTATCTTTATGAAAATATACTTGCATATATATTTTCTTCAGAGATAATCATAGATTTAATGAGTCAATAAGATATTAAACTCATTTGATTTATCGTTAATTCTAGATTACATAATCTCTAAGACTTTAGAAATTACATAATCGTCATACGATACGTAAAGCGAAGATAATCGATGTAGAACGATATATAGAACGAAGATCATACTTGAAGTACAGATATTGAGTCGTGTGATGTTGATATTCGAGATACAGATTGTGATGTTGAGATTGTGATTGGGGTGATAAAGGTACTGTCGGCGTTGACGATGGTAGTACGGATTATGCTGCTGGTGCTGCTGTTGGTGTTTGTAACCTTCGCACCATATTCTCCAAAACCACTACCCGAGCACGGAGTTCGTTGACTTCTTCTATTATACCGGGATGATTGACGGTTGGAACGAGCGAATGAACAAGATTTGAAATATGGGATAGTATGTAATCATGACGAGATACTCTAGAAATGAGCGAGAAAATGGTGTTTCGAATGGGTTCGCCGGTAAGTGCTTCAGGTTCATCGTTAAGAGGGCAATTTGGTGGATGAAATGGATCACCTTCTTCTTGCCTCCAGAAATTTAGTATATTACGAACCCATCCCCAGTTCATCCAGAATAGATGATGGGAAATTGGTTGATCCATTCCGGTGACGCTGTTCTCGGAGCTCGAATGGAAATCCATGTCGGCGTAGCTATCGAAGTCGGAGGAATTCGAACTGGATGAAGAATTCATCTTGTTTAGTTGGAGAAATGAATTTTTTTGGTTTGGAATAGATTATAGGAGTTGGGTTTGGTACTCTTCAATACATAATTTTCATATGTATATATAATACCGAAATCCCGTGAATTACGGAGAATCTTTGAAATTCGTCGGGCAATGTTTATAGTAATAGATACGCTAGGATATGAATTTTGTCTATACACTATCGATGCACTAGATGCAGTAAGACGTGTCTAGACTAAAGAATGATAAGCAGGCAACTCCCTAAGGATGATAAGCAGATGGTTTCCGACTAGAAATGATAAGCAAAACTTTTTAGCAGGTAGATACGGTCAAAGTCCAGACTCACTAATGTATCCTAACAACTACCAGTTAGACACACTAATGCAAGGCCTGGTTCGCTAAGACCAACGCTCTGATACCAACTGAAAGGATCCGAAACTAATCATCCGGACGATGTCCATATTGATTACAAACGAATTACAACAGTTGATAACATCGTGAGGTACTTGACCTCTATATGATACATTTTACAAACGTTGCATTTATTCTTAAAAGGCAATCTATCTTTACATAAAAAAATTAATAAACTCGTCAAACATTTCTCGATATCCAAATGACCTAAACTGTCATTTACTTAATAAATGTCTTTAATGATCTTCAATGACTCGAATGCAACGTTCTTGTATCATGGCTTAAATGGTCCCAACTAGTATCCTTAATATGAGCTAACGCACAGCGGAAGTCTTAATTCATACCTGAGAATAACATGCTTTAAAACGTCAACATAAAGTTGGTGAGATATATAGGTTTGATGCTAGCAGCGATATAACGATGGACCACAAGATTTCATATATAAACATTTTAATAAAAATATTCTAAGTGGTTGAGCACTTGGTAACCATACTTAACAATTAATCACGTCGCATATTCCCTTTAATATGAAATCTTACTACACTGTACCAAGTGTAGTCACGAAACGAAGTACTGTGCAACCGTTGAATACTGGTCGTCCAGTCCGGTTGGGGTTGTCAGGCCCGATAGATCTATCAACAGGATTCGCGTTTACAATACCGCTGTAAATATTAGTTACCAAGCTACAGGGAAGTATGCCAGTGGTACAACTCAACGTAGAATATATTTTTCAGTTACTTGTGTCCATAATGTAAAATATAAAATACATGTATTCTCATCCCGAAATATTTAGAGTTTAAAAGTGGGACTATATACTCACTTTCGTCTTGAAGATATATATATAATTTGACTTGGTCTCCGGTTGATATCACGAACCTATCCATATATAATATATCAATACCTTTTATTTTTTAAACAAACGTCACATATATATACTTGTTATACTTTTAATACTTTGAATAATTCCTTAGTCCGTAGTTAGCAGTTCGTTGTTAGTAATTCAATTTTAATGATTCATATTTAGATGTTTAATAAACCCCCAATGAAATAAATAAAACCCTCATCGTATATGTATTGGTCGAGATTAATCTTGACCCACGGTATAGGTGAAACTTTAGTGAAACTTATGAAGTTAAACATTTTCCTTTATTTAAACAACCTTAAATGATTATTTTTCTAAAAATACTTATACTTTGAATTAAATCATGAAATTTTTATGTGTTATCATATTCATAGTAAAAATCATTTTTCCAGAACATAAACCTCCAACTCAAAGTTTAAGATAGTTTTTAATTATCCAACCCAAAACAGTCCCCGGTGGCACTCCGACGTCGTAAAAACAGTTTTTAAGATATTCTTTGAAAAACCAAATTATACCTTGTTAAATTAGCATATATTTAAGTTATATTACAGGTCTTGAAGTATTTTAAAAGTTAAGTTAGAAGGATCTATTTAGTTTGCAAACAAGTTTGAAAACATTCAAACTATGTTCTTGTTGTTAAACTTTTATACCACAAAATAAGATAGCTATATATATATGAATCGAATAAGGTTATGAACATAGATACTACCTCAAGTTCCTTGGACAAGGTTGCTGTAAAAGAGGAGTAAGAAGCTAGAATCAAAAGGGTGATGGAAGTGGATGAAAGATTGGAAGTAAGTTTGTGTTCTTGGAAGGATTTCTTGAAGTGTTTTTGTATGGTTTTCTTATGGTGTTTAAGTAAGGTTTTTGAAGCTAGATCTTCATGGAAATTTGCTGAATGTTTATGGAGTTTAATGTTCTTGAGAGTGTGGGTGTTTTTAGCTAGAGAATGGAAGTAAAAATGAAACAAAATGAGGATACATATATACTCCTAAAAAAATGTTTATGTAGTAGACATGGACAAATTTTTAGTTTGTATTTTTGTAATTAGTCTTACAATCATTCAAAAGTAATTACCTTATACATAAGGCATGAACAAGGGCTGGTTAGGTGGTGATTTGATGTGTATATACCAATAGTAAATACGTATAGAAGCTAGGTATGATACGAGTACAAATACTCTAGATATACGTATAGAAATTTTGTGAAAAATGGAATGAGGATTCAAATATAGCTATCTTTTGTGAATACACTTATATGATTTTATGTATTTAAGTCTTTAAAAGTGATTAAATACATTACTTATACGATATATGTATAAACATTATAAGTCTTAAGTATTTATGTCAAATAACGTTACGTATAGTTATCGTTTTGAAAACTTAAGTTAGTAGTTTCAAAATATACTTATAACTTATTGTTATTAATACAAAATGAGATATTAAAACATTCATTAATCATGTTAAATATGTATATATACATATATATACACAAACGTATAATTATCATATATTGTATAGTTCGTGATATCATCGGTCAAACTAGACGGTCAAACGTTGTGTAAAACTCTTTTCGGAAACATAAATCTCAACAATTTGGATTGCTTATCATGTTGGTAAGGTTTAATTTATGTAAATATTAATCTTATAAGTATAGAATGATCGAAAAAGTGCGGGTCAACTTTAGGGTTTTTGCTTATCGTGTCGGAACCATATAGAGATTAGAGTTTAAATTTGGTCGGAAATTTCCGGGTCGTTACATCTTGTTTTGTTTAAGTCTTTTAACCTCACGATCCATTATTTCGACGGGTTCTTCGATGAATTGAAGTTTTTCGTTGATTTGGATTTCGTCCAACGGAATAGTGAGATCTTCTTTAGCAAAACATTTCTTTAAATTTGAGACGTGAAAAGTGTTATGTACAGTCGCGAGTTGTTGAGGTAGCTCCAGTTGGTAAGCTACTGGTCCGACACGATCTATAATCTTGAATGGTCCAATGTACCTTGGATTTAGTTTCCCCCGTTTACTAAATCGAACAACGCCTTTCCAAGGTGAAACCTTAAGCATGATCATTTCTCCAATTTCAAACTCTATATCTTTTCTTTTACTGTCCGTGTAGCTCTTTTGTCGACTCTGGTTGGATGATTTTCTCGGTAGTTTCTTGTATTATCTCCGGACCCGTAATCTGTCTATCCCCCACTTCACTCCAAAAAATCGGAGGCCTGCACTTTCTACCATAAAGTGCTTCAAACGGCGCCATCTCAATGCTTGAATGGTAGCTGTTGTTGTAGGAAAATTCTGCTAACGGTAGATGTCGATCCCAACTGTTTCCGAAATCAATAACACAAGCTCGTAGCATGTCTTCAAGCGTTTGTATAGTCCTTTCGCTCTGCCCATCAGTTTGTGGATGATAGGCAGTACTCATGTCTAGACGAGTTCCCAATGCTTGCTGTAATGTTTGCCAGAATCTTGAAATAAATCTGTCATCCCTATCAGAGATAATAGAGAATTGTATTCCATGTCTGGAGATGACTTCCTTCAAATACAGTCGTGCTAACTTCTCAATCTTGTCATCTTCTCTTATTGGCAGGAAGTGTTCTGACTTGGTGAGACGATCAACTATTACCCAAATAGTATCATAACCACTTGCAGTCCTTGGCAATTTAGTAATGAAATCCATGGTAATGTTTTCCCATTTCCATTCTGGGATTTCAGGTTGTTGTAGTAGACCTGATGGTTTCTGATGTTCAGCTTTGACCTTAGAACACGTCAAACATTCTCCTACATATTTAGCAATATTGGCTTTCATACCTGGCCACCAAAAATGTTTCTTGAGATCCTTGTACATCTTCCCCGTTCCAGGATGTATTGAGTATCTGGTTTTATGAGCTTCTCTAAGTACCATTTCTCTCATATCTCCAAATTTTGGTACCCAAATCCTTTCAACCCTATACCGGGTTCTGTCTTCCCGAATATTAAGATGCTTCTCCGATCCTTTGGGTATTTCATCCTTTAAATTTCCCTCTTTTAAAACTCCTTGTTGCGCCTCCTTTATTTGAGTAGTAAGGTTATTGTGAATCATTATATTCATAGATTTTACTCGAATAGGTTCTCTGTCCTTCCTGCTCAAGGCATCGGCTACCACATTTGCCTTCCCCGGGTGGTAACGAATCTCAAAGTCGTAATCATTCAACAATTCAATCCACCTATGCTGCCTCATATTCAGTTGTTTCTGATTAAATATGTGTTGAAGACTTTTTTGGTCGGAAGTAGTGCCTCCAAGTCTTTAATGCAAAAACAACCGCGCCTAATTCCAAATCATGCGTCGTATAATTTTGTTCGTGAATCTTCAATTGTCTAGACGCATAAGCAATCACCTTCGTTCATTGCATTAATACACAACCGAGACCTTGCTTTGATGCGTCACAATAAATCACAAAATCATCATTCCCTTCAGGCAATGACAATATAGGTGCCGTAGTTAGCTTTTTCTTCAATAACTGAAACGCTTTCTCTTGTTCATCCTTCCATTCAAATTTCTTCCCTTTATGTGTTAATGCAGTCAAGGGTTTTGGTATTCTGGAAAAGTCTTGGATGAATCTTCTGTAGTAACCAGCCAATCCTAAAAATTGACGTATATGCTTCGGAGTTTTTGGGGTTTCCCACTTTTCAACGGTTTCGATCTTTGCCGGGTCCACCTGGATACCTTCTTTGTTCACTATGTGACCGAGAAATTGAACTTCTTCCAACCAAAATGCACACTTTGAAAACTTAGCGTACAGTTTTTCTTTCCTCAATACTTCTAGCACTTTTCTCAAATGTTCTTCGTGCTCTTGATCATTCTTTGAGTAAATAAGTATGTCATCGATGAAAACAATGACAAACTTGTCAAGATATGGCCCACACACTCGGTTCATAAGGTCCATGAACATAGCTGGTGCATTAGTCAATCCAAACGGCATAACCATAAACTCGTAATGACCATAACACGTCCTAAAAGCAGTTTTTGGAATATCATCCTCCTTTACTCGCATTTGATGATATCCAGAACGTAAATCGATCTTCGAATAAATTGACGAGCCTTGTAGTTGATCAAATAAGTCGTCAATTCTCGGCAGTGGATAACGGTTTTTGATGGTAGGTTTATTCAACTCTCTGTAGTCAATACACAACCTAAATGTACCATCCTTCTTCTTGACAAACAAAACAGGAGCTCCCCATGGTGATGTGCTTGGTCGAATGAAACCACGTTCTAATAGTTCTTGCAGTTGGCTTTGCAGTTCTTTCATCTCGCTGGGTGCGAGTCTATAAGGAGCACGAGCTATTGGTGCAGCTCCTGGTACAAGATCTATTTGAAATTCAACAGATCGATGTGGAGGTAGCCCCGGTAATTCTTTCGGAAATACATCGGTAAATTCTTTTGCGACGGGAACATCATTGATGCTCTTTTCTTCAATTTGTACTTTCTCGACGTGTGCTAGAATAGCATAGCAACCTTTTCTTATTAGTTTTTGTGCCTTCAAATTACTAATAAGATGTAGCTTCGTGTTGCCCTTTTCTCCGTACACCATTAAGGGTTTTCCTTTTTCTCGTATAATGCGAATTGCATTTTTGTAACAAACGATCTCTGCTTTCACTTCTTTCAACCAGTCCATACCGATTTTCACATCAAAACTCCCTAACTCTACTGGTATCAAGTCAATCTTAAATGTTTCGCTAACCAGTTTAATTTCTCGATTCCGACATATATTATCTACTGAAATTAATTTACCATTTGCTAATTCGAGTAAAAATTTACTATCCAACGGTGTCAATGGACAACTTAATTTAGCACAAAAATCTCTACTCATATAGCTTCTATCTGCACCCGAATCAAATAAAACGTAAGCAGATTTATTTTCAATAAGAAACGTACCCGTAACAAGCTCCGGGTCTTCCTATGCTCTGCCGCATTAATATTGAAAACTCTTCCGCGGCCTTGTCCATTCGTGTTCTCCTGGTTCAGGCAATTTCTAATAATGTGGCCCGGTTTTCCACATTTATAACAAACTACATTGGCATAACTTGCTCCGACACTACTTGCTCTGCCATTACTCGTTCCGACACCATTTGTTCCTTTCGTTCTGTTAACCCCTGGTCCGTAGACCTCACACTTCACCGCGCTATGACCATTTCTTTTGCACTTGTTGCAAAATTTGGTGCAGAACCCCGAGTGATACTTTTCACACCTTTGGCATAGCTGCTTCTGATTGTTGTTGTTGTTCCGGTTGTTATTGTTGTTGGGATGATTGTTGTAGTTGCTGTTGTTGTTGCTGTTGTTGTTGTTGTTGTTATTGTTGGGCCGTTTGTTGTAGTTGCGATTGATGTTGCGATTGTTGGGATAATTGTTGCGATTATTATTGTAATTGCTGTTGTTGTTGTATTGGTGATTCTTATCACCGTTTTCCTCCCACTTTCTTTTGACTTGCTTCACATTGGCCTCTTCAGCCGTCTGTTCTTTAATTCTTTCCTCAATCTGGTTCACTAGTTTGTGAGCCATTCTACATGCCTGTTGTATGGAGGCGGGCTCGTGTGAACTTATATCTTCTTGGATTCTTTCCGGTAATCCTTTCACAAACGCGTCGATCTTCTCTTCCTCATCTTCGAACGCTCCCGGACACAATAGGCACAATTCTGTGAATCGTCTTTCGTACGTGGTAATATCAAATCCTTGGGTTCGTAACCCTCTAAGTTCTGTCTTGAGCTTATTGACCTCAGTTCTGGGACGGTACTTCTCGTTTATCAAGTGCTTGAATGCTGACCACGGTAGTGCGTACGCATCATCTTATCCCACTTGCTCTAGATAGGTATTCCACCATGTTAACACAGAACCTGTGAAGGTATGCGTAGCGTACTTCACTTTGTCCTCTTCAGTACACTTACTTATGGCAAACACCGATTTGACCTTCTCGGTCCACCGTTTCAATCCGATCGGTCCTTCAGTTCCATCAAATTCCAAAGGTTTGCAGGCAGTGAATTCTTTGTAGTGCATCCTACACGATTTCCTGTACTGCTAGATCCAAAGTTATTGTTGGTATGTAGCGCAGCCTGTACTGCGGCTATGTTTGAAGCTAGAAAAAGTACGGAATTCCTCTTCATTCATATTCACGGTGTGTCGAGTAGTCGGTGCCATTTCCTTCAAAATAGTCAAATGGAACAAGTTAATCATACTGATAATGCTAAAAACGAACATATATTTCATAGCATTATTCCTCAAGAAAGACAAGCTTTTAGTTGCAATTGTTCTATTTACAAGTGATATTCGTTTAAATAATAAAAGGTGAAGACAAAAGACAGATTCGACGAATTGAAGACGCAAAGGTCCAAAAAGCTCAAAAGTACAAAATACAATCTAAGTGGTTCCAATTATTGATAAGAAACGTCTCGAAATTACAAGAGTACAAGATTCAAAACGCAAAGTACAAGATATTAAATTGTACGCAAGGACGTTCGAAAATCCGGAACCAGGACATGAGTAAACTCTCAACGCTCGACGCAACAGACTAAAAATTACGAGTTAACTATGTATATAAATATAATATAATATATAATTAATTATATAAATTATATATATATTATATTTATATAAAAATCCGTCGACAAACAAAGAGCCAAGGCTGAATGAGCTGTAAAAACGAACTCCGCGACTTGCGGAGTTCGAAGGCTAAAAGAACCGCGACTCGCGGAGCCCCAAAAAATGAAAATGCCTATAAAAGCCAACGCAGTTCGACGAGTTTTAAGATAAATATATATCCATCCATCTATCTATACGTAATATTTATATTTATATTTTATATTTTAATTTTAATTTTAATTTTAATTTTAATTCTAATAATAAGGGTATGTTAGCGAATGTTGTAAGGGTGTAAGTCGAAATTCTGTCCGTGTAACGCTACACTATTTTTAATCATTGTAAGTTATGTTCAACCTTTTTATATTAATGTCTCGTAGCTAAGTTATTATTATGCTTATTTAATCCGAAGTAATCATGATGTTGGGCTAATTATTAAAATTGGGTAATTGGGCTTTGTACCATAATTGGGGTTTGGACAAAAGAATGACACTTGTGGAAATTAGACTATGGACTATTAATGGGCTTTATATTTGTTTAACTAAATGATAGTTTGTTAATTTTAATATAAAGATTTACAATTGGACGTCCCTATAAATAACCATATACACTCAATCGGACACGATGCGCGGGGTATTTATATGTACGAATAATCGTTCATTTAACCGGACATGGGAATGGATTAATAGCCACTAGAATTATTAAAACAGGGGTGAAATTATGTACAAGGACACTTGGCATAATTGTTAACAAAGTATTAAAACCTTGGGTTACACTCAGTCGACATCCTGGTGTAATTATTAAACAAAGTATTAAAATCTTGTTACAGTTTAAGTCCCCAATTAGTTGGAATATTTGACTTCGGGTATAAGGATAATTTGACGAGGACACTCGCACTTTATATTTATGACTGATGGACTGTTATGGACAAAAACCAGACGGACATATTAAATAATCCAGGACAAAGGACAATTAACCCATGGGCATAAAACTAAAATCAATACGTCAAACATCATGATTACGGAAGTTTAAATAAGCATAATTCTTTTATTTCATATTTAATTTCCTTTATTTTATATTTAATTGCACTTCTAATTATCGCATTTTTATTTATTGTTATTGTATTTAATTGCACTTTTAATTATCGTACTTTTTAATTATCGCAAGTTTATTTTATCGCACTTTTATTATTCGCAATTTCATTATCGTTATTTACTTTACGCTTTAAATTAAGTCTTTTATTTATTTAATATTTTACATTTGGTTTTAACTGCGACTAAAGTTTTAAAATCGACAAACCGGTCATTAAACGATAAAAACCCCCCTTTATAATAATAATATTACTTATATATATATTTGTATTTTTATAAATTTAAACTAATATAGCGTTAAGCTTTGATTAAAAAAGATTCTCTGTGGAACGAACCGGACTTACTAAAAACTACACTACTGTACGATTAGGTACACTGCCTATAAGTGTTGTAGCAAGGTTTAAGTATATCCATTCAATAAATAAATAAATATCTTGTGTAAAATTGTATCGTATTTAATAGTATTTTCTTGTAAAATTTAAGCTATTTTATATACACCTTAGCTCACACATCACATACAGAATATTAAGAGTAGTTAATAGTATTTCGTAGCATAATATGAACTCATTTATAAAAGCTTTTTCTTCATATTAGCGTTTTATAAGTTTAAATTCGGGTAGTACCTACCCGTTAAGTTCATACTTAGTAGCTAATATACGATTCAACTACTACAATTCTATATGAAAAACTGATTATAATAATATTTCGCGTTCAAACTTTTATACAATATTTTACAAACTTACAACACCGCTTATTTTACATAAAGCATGAAATATAGCACACAATAACTTTGATACAAGATAGTTGTGAAGATAATTCTAGCTAGTACACAAGTAGTTCAGCAAAGGCAATAAAGACACGTAATTCATACGTCCAGAAACAAGTCATGCATTCTGGTTTTACTAGGACTACTTCCCATCCTTGGTCTTGTGGAACATAACCG